>NC_059192.1:23582826-23882826 GCF_020615455.1 Coregonus clupeaformis
ACCCTTTTCATGCAAAATGTATAAAAAATATTTTTCTTGTTTGTTATAAAGAACTTTGTATCCCTTCATATGCCGAACTAGTTGCATTGTGGATTTTGCCTAAAACATTATTTTAAACAATATTCATTGAAAAAAGCTTTTTAAAAAATCACATTAAAAAAAAATATTTTAGACCCTTTTCATGCAAAATGTATAAAAAATATTTTTTTCGTTTGTTATAAAGAACTTTGTATCCCTTCATATGCCGAACTAGTTGCATTGTGGATTTTGCCTAAAACATGATTTTAGAAAATATTCATTGAAAAAAGCTTTTTTTTAATCACATTTGAAAACCCCTGTATGTTGTATTCTACATCTGTCCTTCTAGTGCTGAACGTTAAAAAAATAATTTAGACCCTTTTCATGCTAAATATATAAAAAATATGTTTCACGTTTTTTACAAAAAAAATTGTATCCCTTCATATGCCGAACTAGTTGCATTGTGGATTTTGCCTAAAACATGATTTTAGAAAATATTCATTGAAAAATGCTTTTTTTTAAAATCACATTTGAAAACCATTGTATGTTGTATTCTACATGTGTCCTTCTAGTGCTGAACGTAAAAAAACATATTTTAGACCCTTTTCATGCAAAATGTGTAAAAAATATTTTTCTCTTTTTTTTATAAAAAAACATTGTATCCCTTCATATGCCGAACTAGTTGCATTGTGGATTTTGCCTAAAACATGATTTTAGACAATATTAATTGAAAAAAGCTTTTTAAAAATCACATTTGAAAACCATTGTATGTTGTATTCTACATATGTCCTTCTAGTGCTGAACGTTAAAAACATATTTTAGACCCTTTTCATGCAAAATGTATAAAAAATATTTTTCTTGTTTGTTATAAAGAACTTTGTATCCCTTCATATGCCGAACTAGTTGCATTGTGGATTTTGCCTAAAACATGATTTTAGAAAATATTCATTGAAAAAAGCTTTTTAAAAAATCACATTTGAAAACCATTGTATGTTGGATTCTACTTATGTCCTTCTAGTGCTGAACGTAAAAAAAATATTTTAGACCCTTTTCATGCAAAATGTATAAAAAAATATTTTTCTCGTTTTTTTTATAAAAAAACTTTGTATCCCTTCATATGCCGAACTAGTTGCATTGTGGATTTTGCCTAAAACATTATTTTAAACAATATTCATTGAAAAAAGCTTTTAAAAAAATCACATTAAAAAAAAATATTTTAGACCCTTTTCATGCAAAATGTATAAAAAATATTTTTTTCGTTTGTTATAAAGAACTTTGTATCCCTTCATATGCCGAACTAGTTGCATTGTGGATTTTGCCTAAAACATGATTTTAGAAAATATTCATTGAAAAAAGCTTTTTTTTAATCACATTTGAAAACCCCTGTATGTTGTATTCTACATCTGTCCTTCTAGTGCTGAACGTTAAAAAAATTATTTAGACCCTTTTCATGCTAAATATATAAAAAATATGTTTCACGTTTTTTATAAAAAAACATTGTATCCCTTCATATGCCGAACTAGTTGCATTGTGGATTTGGCCTAAAACATGATTTTAGACAATATTAATTGAAAAAAGCTTTTTAAAAATCACATTTGAAAACCATTGTATGTTGTATTCTACATATGTCCTTCTAGTGCTGAACGTTAAAAACATATTTTAGACCCTTTTCATGCAAAATGTATAAAAAATATGTTTCACGTTTTTTACAAAAAAATTTGTATCCCTTCATATGCCGAACTAGTTGCATTGTGGATTTTGCCTAAAACATGATTTTAGAAAATATTCATTGAAAAATGCTTTTTTTTAAATCACATTTGAAAACCATTGTATGTTGTATTCTACATATGTCCTTCTAGTGCTGAACGTTAAAAACATATTTTAGACCCTTTTCATGCAAAATGTATAAAAAATATTTTTCTTGTTTGTTATAAAGAACTTTGTATCCCTTCATATGCCGAACTAGTTGCATTGTGGATTTTGCCTAAAACATGATTTTAGAAAATATTAATTGAAAAAAGCTTTTTAAAAATCACATTTGAAAACCATTGTATGTTGGATTCTACTTATGTCCTTCTAGTGCTGAACGTAAAAAAATATTTTAGACCCTTTTCATGCAAAATGTATAAAAAATATTTTTCTCGTTTTTTATAAAAAAACTTTGTATCCCTTCATATGCCGAACTAGTTGCATTGTAGATTTTGCCTAAAACATTATTTTAAACAATATTCATTGAAAAAAGCTTTTAAAAAAATCACATTAAAAAAAAATAATTTAGACCCTTTTCATGCTAAATATATAAAAAATATGTTTCACGTTTTTTATAAAAAAAATTGTATCCCTTCATATGCCGAACTAGTAGCATTGTGGATTTTGCCTAAAACATGATTTTAGAAAATATTCATTGAAAAAAGCTTTTTAAAAAATCACATTTGAAAACCATTGTATGTTGTATTCTACTTATGTCCTTCTAGTGCTGAACGTAAAAAAATTATTTTAGACCCTTTTCATGCAAAATGTATAAAAAAATTTTTTCTTGTTTGTCATAAAGAACTTTGTATCCCTTCATATGCCGAACTAGTTGCATTGTGGATTTTGCCTAAAACATGATTTTAGACAATATTAATTGAAAAAAGCTTTTTTTTAAAATCACATTTGAAAACCATTGTATGTTGTATTCTACATATGTCCTTCTAGTGCTGAACGTTAAAAACATATTTTAGACCATTTTCATGCAAAATGTATAAAAAATATTTTTCTCGTTTATTATAAAAAAAACTTTGTATCCCTTCATATGCCGAACAAGTTGCATTGTGGATTTTGCCTAAAACATGATTTTAGAAAATATTCATTGAAAAAAGCTTTTTTTTAAATCACATTTGAAAACCCCTGTATGTTGTATTCTACATATGTCCTTCTAGTGCTGAACGTTCAAAAGATATTTTAGACCCTTTTCATGCAAAATGTGTAAAAAAATTTTTTCTCGTTTTTTATAAAAAAAACATTGTATCCCTTCATATGCCGAACTAGTTGCATTGTGGATTTTGCCTAAAACATGATTTTAGACAATATTCATTGAAGAAAGCTTTTTTAAATCACATTTGAAAACCATTGTATGTTGTATTCTACATATGTCCTTCTAGTGCTGAACGTAAAAAAATATTTTAGACCCTTTTCATGCAAAATGTAAAAAATATTTTCTCGTTTTTTATAAAAAAACATTGTATCCCTTCATATGCCGAACTAGTTGCATTGTGGATTTTGCCTAAAACATGATTTTAGAAAATAATCATTTAAAAAAGCTTTTTAAAAAATCACATTAGAAAAAAATATTTTAGACCATTTTCATAAAAAAAAATAAAAAAAATATTCTTTGTTATAAAGAACTTTGTATCCCTTCATATGCCGAACTAGTTGCATTGTGGATTTTGCCTAAAACATGATTTTAGAAAATATTCATTGAAAAAAGCTTTTTAAAAAATCACATTTGAAAAATATATTTTAGACCCTTTTCATGCAAAATGTATAAAAAATATTTTTCTTGTTTGTTATAAAGAACTTTGTATCCCTTCATATGCCGAACTAGTTGCATTGTGGATTTTGCCTAAAACATGATTTTAGACAATATTCATAGAAAAAAGCTTTAAAAAAATCAAATTTGAAAACCATTGCATGTTGTATTCTACATATGTCCTTCTAGTGCTGAACGTTAAAAAAATATTTTAGATCCTTTTCATGCAAAATGTGTAAAAAATATTTTTCTCGTTTTTTATAAAAAAACGTTGTATCCCTTCATATGCCAAACTAGTTTTATTTTGGATTTTGCCTAAAACATGATTTTAGAAAATGTTAATGGAAAACATTTTTTTTTAATCACATTTGAAAACCCTTGTATGTTGAATTATACATATGTCCTTCTAGTGCTGAACGTAAAAAAAATATTTTAGACCCATTTCATGCAAAATGTGTAAAAAATATTTTTCTTGTTTTTTATAAAAAAACGTTGTATCCCTTCATATGCCGAACTAGTTTTATTGTGGATTTTGCCTAAAACATGATTTTAGACAATATTCATTGAAAAAAGCTTTTTAAAAAATCACATTTGAAAACCATTGTATGTTGTATTCTACATATGTCATTCTAGTGCTGAACGTTAAAAAAATATTTTAGACCCTTTTCATGCAAAATGTGTAAAAAATATTTTTCTCGTTTTTAATAAAAAAACTTTGTATCCCTTCATATGCCGAACTAGTTGCATTGTGGATTTTGCCTAAAACATGATTTTAGAAAATATTCATTGAAAAAAGCTTTTTAATAAATCACATTTGAAAATAATATTTTAGACCCTTTTCATGCAAAATTTAAAAAAAAAATCTTCTTTGTTATAAAGAACTTTGTATCCCTTCATATGCCGAACTAGTTGCATTGTGGATTTTGCCTAAAACATGATTTTAGAAAATAATCATTTAAAAAAGCTTTTTAAAAAATGACATTAGAAAAAAATATTTTAGACCCTTTTCATGCAAAATGAAAAAAATTATTTTTCTTGTTTGTTATAAAGAACTTTGTATCCCTTCATATGCCGAACTAGTTGCATTGTGGAATTTGCCTAAAACATGATTTTAGAAAATAATCATTTAAAAAAGCTTTTTAAAAAATGACATTAGAAAAAAATATTTTAGACCATTTTCATTAAAAAAAATTAAAAAAATATTATTTGTTATAAAGAACTTTGTATCCCTTCATATGCCGAACTAGTTGCATTGTGGATTTTGCCTAAAACATGATTTTAGAAAATATTCATTGAAAAAAGCTTTTTAAAAAATCACATTTGAAAACCATTGTATGTTGGATTCTACTTATGTCCTTCTAGTGCTGAACGTAAAAAAAAATATTTTAGACCCTTTTCATGCAAAATGTATAAAAAATATTTTTCTCGTTTTTTATAAAAAAACTTTGTATCCCTTCATATGCCGAACTAGTTGCATTGTGGATTTTGCCTAAAACATTATTTTAAACAATATTCATTGAAAAAAGCTTTTAAAAAAATCACATTAAAAAAAAATATTTTAGACCCTTTTCATGCAAAATGTATAAAAAATATTTTTTTCGTTTGTTATAAAGAACTTTGTATCCCTTCATATGCCGAACTAGTTGCATTGTGGATTTTGCCTAAAACATGATTTTAGAAAATATTAATTGAAAAAAGCTTTTTAAAAATCACATTTGAAAACCATTGTATGTTGGATTCTACTTATGTCCTTCTAGTGCTGAACGTAAAAAAATATTTTAGACCCTTTTCATGCAAAATGTATAAAAATATTTTCTCGTTTTTTATAAAAAACTTTGTATCCCTTCATATGCCGAACTAGTTGCATTGTAGATTTTGCCTAAAACATTATTTTAAACAATATTCATTGAAAAAAGCTTTTAAAAAAATCACATTAAAAAAAAATATTTTAGACCCTTTTCATGCAAAATGTATAAAAAATATTTTTTTCGTTTGTTATAAAGAACTTTGTATCCCTTCATATGCCGAACTAGTTGCATTGTGGATTTTGCCTAAAACATGATTTTAGAAAATATTCATTGAAAAATGCTTTTTTTTAAAATCACATTTGAAAACCATTGTATGTTGTATTCTACATGTGTCCTTCTAGTGCTGAACGTAAAAAAACATATTTTAGACCCTTTTCATGCAAAATGTGTAAAAAATATTTTTCTCTTTTAAAAAAAAAAAACATTGTATCCCTTCATATGCCGAACTAGTTGCATTGTGGATTTTGCCTAAAACATGATTTTAGACAATATTCATTGAAAAAAGCTTTTTAAAAATCACATTTGAAAACCATTGTATGTTGTATTCTACATATGTCCTTCTAGTGCTGAACGTTAAAAATATATTTTAGACCCTTTTCATGCAAAATGTATAAAAAATATTTTTCTTGTTTGTTATAAAGAACTTTGTATCCCTTCATATGCCGAACTAGTTGCATTGTGGATTTTGCCTAAAACATGATTTTAGAAAATATTCATTGAAAAAAGCTTTTAAAAAAATCACATTAAAAAATATATTTTAGACCCTTTTCATGCAAAATGTATAAAAAATATTTTTTTCGTTTGTTATAAAGAACTTTGTATCCCTTCATATGCCGAACTAGTTGCATTGTGGATTTTGCCTAAAACATCATTTTAGAAAATATTCATTGAAAAAAGCTTTTTAAAAAATCACATTTGAAAACCCTTGTATGTTGTATTCTACATCTGTCCTTCTAGTGCTGAACGTTAAAAAAATAATTTAGACCCTTTTCATGCAAAATGTATAAAAAATATGTTTCACGTTTTTTACAAAAAAAATTGTATCCCTTCATATGCCGAACTAGTTGCATTGTGGATTTTGCCTAAAACATGATTTTAGAAAATATTCATTGAAAAAAGCTTTTTTTTAATCACATTTGAAAACCCCTGTATGTTGTATTCTACATCTGTCCTTCTAGTGCTGAACGTAAAAAAAATAATTTAGACCCTTTTCATGCTAAATATATAAAAAATATGTTTCACGTTTTTTATAAAAAAAATTGTATCCCTTCATATGCCGAACTAGTTGCATTGTGGATTTTGCCTAAAACATGATTTTAGAAAATATTCATTGAAAAAAGCTTTTTAAAAAATCACATTTGAAAATCATTGTATGTTGTATTCTACTTATGTCCTTCTAGTGCTGAACGTAAAAAAATTATTTTAGACCCTTTTCATGCAAAATGTATAAAAAATATTTTTCTTGTTTGTCATAAAGAACTTTGTATCCCTTCATATGCCGAACTAGTTGCATTGTGGATTTTGCCTAAAACATGATTTTAGACAATATTAATTGAAAAAAGCTTTTTTTTAAAATCACATTTGAAAACCATTGTATGTTGTATTCTACATATGTCCTTCTAGTGCTGAACGTTAAAAACATATTTTAGACCATTTTCATGCAAAATGTATAAAAAATATTTTTCTCGTTTATTATAAAAAAAACTTTGTATCCCTTCATATGCCGAACTAGTTGCATTGTGGATTTTGCCTAAAACATGATTTTAGAAAATATTCATTGAAAAAAGCTTTTTTTTAAATCACATTTGAAAACCCCTGTATGTTGTATTCTACATATGTCCTTCTAGTGCTGAACGTTCAAAAAATATTTTAGACCCTTTTCATGCAAAATGTGTAAAAAATATTTTTCTCGTTTTTTATAAAAAAAACATTGTATCCCTTCATATGCCGAACTAGTTGCATTGTGGATTTTGCCTAAAACATGATTTTAGACAATATTAATTGAAAAAAACTTTTTTTTAAATCACATTTGAAAACCATTGTATGTTGTATTCTACATATGTCCTTCTAGTGCTGAACGTAAAAAAACATATTTTAGACCCTTTTCATGCAAAATGTATAAAAAATATTTTTCTCGTTTTTTATAAAAAAAACTTTGTATCCCTTCATATGCCGAACTAGTTGCATTGTGGATTTTGCCTAAAACACGATTTTAGACAATATTCATTGAAGAAAGCTTTTTTTTAAATCACATTTGAAAACCTTTGTATGTTGTATTCTACATATGTCCTTCTAGTGCTGAACGTTCAAAAAATATTTTAGACCCTTTTCATGCAAAATGTGTAAAAAATATTTTTCTATTTTTTTATAAAAAAACATTGTATCCCTTCATATGCCGAACTAGTTGCATTGTGGATTTTGCCTAAAACATGATTTTAGACAATATTAATTGAAAAAAGCTTTTTAAAAATCACATTTGAAAAAAATATTTTAGACCCTTTTCATGCAAAATGTATAAAAAATATTTTTCTTGTTTGTTATAAAGAACTTTGTATCCCTTCATATGCCGAACTAGTTGCTTTGTGGATTTTGCCTAAAACATGATTTTAGAAAATATTCATTGAAAAATGCTTTTTTTTTAATCACATTTGAAAACCATTGTATGTTGTATTCTACATATGTCCTTCTAGTGCTGAACGTAAACCAATGATTTTGGACCCTGTTTTCATGCGAAATGGCTAAAAAAAATGTTTCACGTTTGTTACACTCAAACAGTGTCTTCTGTCATATGCTGAACTGGTCGCATTGTGGATTTGGCCTAAAACATGATTTTGGACAATGTTCATGGAACTCAGCTTAAAACGTACTTGCAGACTTGAAAACCCTTGCCTATTGTAGAGCGCGCCTGTCCTACCAGTGCTGAACGAAAACCAATGATTTTGGACCCTGTTTTCATGCGAAATGGCTAAAATAAATGTTTCACGTTTGTTACACTCAAACATTGTCTTCTGTCATATGCTGAACTGGTCGCATTGTGGATTTGGCCTAAAACATGATTTTGGACAATGTTCATGGAACTCAGCTTAAAACGTACTTGCAGACTTGAAAACCCTTGCCTATTGTAGAGCGCGCCTGTCCTTCCAGTGCTGAACGAAAACCAATGATTTTGGACCCTGTTTTCATGCGAAATGGCTAAAATAAATGTTTCACGTTTGTTACACTCAAACATTGTCTTCTGTCATATGCTGAACTGGTCGCATTGTGGATTTGGCCTAAAACATGATTTTGGACAATGTTCATGGAACTCAGCTTAAAACGTACTTGCAGACTTGAAAACCCTTGCCTATTGTAGAGCGCGCCTGTCCTTCCAGTGCTGAACGAAAACCAATGATTTTGGACCCTGTTTTCATGCGAAAAGGCTAAAATAAATGTTTCACGTTTGTTACACTCAAACAGTGTCTCCTGTCATATGCTGAACTGGTCGCATTGTGGATTTGGCCTAAAACATGATTTTGGACAATGTTCATGGAACTCATCTTAAAACGTACTTGCAGACTTGAAAACCCTTGCCTATTGTAGAGTGCGCCTGTCCTTCCAGTGCTGAACGAAAACCAATGATTTTGGACCCTGTTTTCATGCGAAAAGGCTAAAATAAATGTTTCACGTTTGTTACACTCAAACAGTGTCTCCTGTCATATGCTGAACTGGTCGCATTGTGGATTTTGCCTAAAACATGATTTTGGACAATGTTCATGGAACTCATCTTAAAACGTACTTGCAGACTTGAAAACCCTTGCCTATTGTAGAGTGCGCCTGTCCTTCCAGTGCTGAACGAAAACCAATGATTTTGGACCCTGTTTTCATGCGAAATGGCTAAAAGAAATGTTTCACGTTTGTAACACTCAAACAGTGTCTCCTGTCATATGCTGAACTGGTCGCATTGTGGATTTGGCCTAAAACATGATTTTGGACAATGTTCATGGAACTCAGCTTAAAACGTACTTGAAGACTTGAAATCCCTTGCCTATTGTAGATCGCGCCTGTCCTTCCAGTGCTGAATGAAAAGAAAAATTATTTTGGACCCTTTTTTCATGCGAAATGGCTAAAAGAAATGTTTCACTTTGTTACACTCAGACAGTGTCTCCTGTCATATGCTGAACTGGTCGCATTGTGGATTTGGCCTAAAACATGATTTTGGACAATGTTCATGGAACTCAGCTTAAAACGTACTTGAAGACTTGAAATCCCTTGCCTATTGTAGATCGCGCCTGTCCTTCCAGTGCTGAATGAAAAGAAAAATGATTTTGGACCCTTTTTTCATGCGAAATGGTTAAAAGAAATGTTTCACGTTTGTTACACTCAAACAGTGTCTCCTGTCATATGCTGAACTGGTCGCATTGTGGATTTGGCCTAAAACATGATTTTGGACAATGTTCATGGAACTCAGTATAAAACGTACTTGATGACTTGAAAACCCTTGCCTATTGTAGATCGCATCTGTCCTTCCAGTGCTGAATGAAAACAAATGATTTTGGACCATGTTTTTATGTGAAATGGCTAAAAGAAATGTTTCACGTTTGTTACACTCAAACAGTGTCTCCTGTCATATGCTGAACTGGTCGCATTGTGGATTTGGCCTAAAACATGATTTCGGACAATGTTCATGGAACTCAGCTTAAAACGTACTTGAAGACTTGAAATCCCTTGCCTATTGTAGATCGCGCCTGTCCTTCCAGTGCTGAATGAAAAGAAAAATGATTTTGGACCCTTTTTTCATGCGAAATGGCTAAAATAAATGTTTCACGTTTGTTACACTCAAACATTGTCTTCTGTCATATGCTGAACTGGTCGCATTGTGGATTTGGCCTAAAACATGATTTTGGACAATGTTCATGGAACTCAGCTTAAAAACGTACTTGCAGACTTGAAAACCCTTGCCTATTGTAGAGCGCGCCTGTCCTTCCAGTGCTGAACGAAAACCAATGATTTTGGACCCTGTTTTCATGCGAAATGGCTAAAATAAATGTTTCACGTTTGTTACACTCAAACATTGTCTTCTGTCATATGCTGAACTGGTCGCATTGTGGATTTGGCCTAAAACATGATTTTGGACAATGTTCATGGAACTCAGCTTAAAACGTACTTGCAGACTTGAAAACCCTTGCCTATTGTAGAGCGCGCCTGTCCTTCCAGTGCTGAACGAAAACCAATGATTTTGGACCCTGTTTTCATGCGAAATGGCAAAAATAAATGTTTCACGTTTGTTACACTCAAACAGTGTCTCCTGTCATATGCTGAACTGGTCGCATTGTGGATTTTGCCTAAAACATGATTTTGGACAATGTTCATGGAACTCAGCTTAAAACGTACTTGCAGACTTGAAAACCCTTGCCTATTGTAGAGCGCGCCTGTCCTTCCAGTGCTGAACGAAAACCAATGATTTTGGACCCTGTTTTCATGCGAAAAGGCTAAAAGAAATGTTTCACGTTTGTTACACTCAAACAGTGTCTCCTGTCATATGCTGAACTGGTCGCATTGTGGATTTTGCCTAAAAAATGATTTTGGACAATGTTCATGGAACTCAGCTTAAAACGTACTTGCAGACTTGAAAACCCTTGCCTACCGTAGAGCGCGCCTGTCCTTCCAGTGCTGAACGAAAACCAATGATTTTGGACCCTGTTTTCATGCGAAATGGCTAAAATAAATGTTTCACGTTTGTTACACTCAAACAGTGTCTCCTGTCATATGCTGAACTGGTCGCATTGTGGATTTGGCCTAAAACATGATTTTGGACAATGTTCATGGAACTCATCTTACAACGTACTTGCAGACTTGAAAACCCTTGCCTATTGTAGAGTGCGCCTGTCCTTCCAGTGCTGAACGAAAACCAATGATTTTGGACCCTGTTTTCATGCGAAAAGGCTAAAATAAATGTTTCACGTTTGTTACACTCAAACAGTGTCTCCTGTCATATGCTGAACTGGTCGCATTGTGGATTTTGCCTAAAACATGATTTTGGACAATGTTCATGGAACTCATCTTAAAACGTACTTGCAGACTTGAAAACCCCTTGCCTATTGTAGAGCGCGCATGTCCTTCCAGTGCTGAACGAAAACCAATGATTTTGGACCCTGTTTTCATGCGAAATGGCTAAAATAAATGTTTCACGTTTGTTACACTCAAACAGTGTCTCCTGTCATATGCTGAACTGGTCGCATTGTGGATTTTGCCTAAAACATGATTTTGGACAATGTTCATGGAACTCAGCTTAAAACGTACTTGCAGACTTGAAAACCCTTGCCTATTGTAGAGCGCGCCTGTCCTTCCAGTGCTGAACGAAAACCAATGATTTTGGACCCTGTTTTCATGCGAAATGGCAAAAATAAATGTTTCACGTTTGTTACACTCAAACAGTGTCTCCTGTCATATGCTGAACTGGTCGCATTGTGGATTTTGCCTAAAACATGATTTTGGACAATGTTCATGGAACTCAGCTTAAAACGTACTTGCAGACTTGAAAACCCTTGCCTATTGTAGAGCGCGCCTGTCCTTCCAGTGCTGAACGAAAACCAATGATTTTGGACCCTGTTTTCATGCGAAAAGGCTAAAAAGAAATGTTTCACGTTTGTTACACTCAAACAGTGTCTCCTGTCATATGCTGAACTGGTCACTTTGTGGATTTTGCCTAAAACATGATTTTGGACAATGTTCATGGAACTCAGCTTAAAACGTACTTGCAGACTTGAAAACCCTTGCCTACCGTAGAGCGCGCCTGTCCTTCCAGTGCTGAACGAAAACAATGATTTTGGACCCTGTTTTCATGCGAAATGGCTAAAATAAATGTTTCACGTTTGTTACACTCAAACAGTGTCTCCTGTCATATGCTGAACTGGTCGCATTGTGGATTTGGCCTAAAACATGATTTTGGACAATGTTCATGGAACTCAGCTTAAAACGTACTTGCAGACTTGAAAACCCTTGCCTATTGTAGAGCGCGCCTGTCCTTCCAGTGCTGAACGAAAACCAATGATTTTGGACCCTGTTTTCATGCGAAAAGGCTAAAATAAATGTTTCACGTTTGTTACACTCAAACAGTGTCTCCTGTCATATGCTGAACTGGTCGCATTGTGGATTTTGCCTAAAACATGATTTTGGACAATGTTCATGGAACTCAGCTTAAAACGTACTTGCAGACTTGAAAACACTTGCCTACCGTAGAGCGCGCCTGTCCTTCCAGTGCTGAATGAAAACCAATGATTTTGGACCCTGTTTTCATGCGAAATGGCTAAAATAAATGTTTCACGTTTGTTACACTCAAACAGTGTCTCCTGTCATATGCTGAACTGGTCGCATTGTGGATTTGGCCTAAAACATGACTTTGGACAATGTTCATGGAACTCAGCTTAAAACGTACTTGCAGACTTGAAAACCCTTGCCTATTGTAGAGCGCGCCTGTCCTTCAAGTGCTGAACGAAAACCAATGATTTTGGACCCTGTTTTCATGCGAAAAGGCTAAAAGAAATGTTTTACGTTTGTTACACTCAAACAGTGTCTCCTGTCATATGCTGAACTGGTCGCATTGTGGATTTGCCTAAAACATGATTTTGGACAATGTTCATGGAACTCAGCTTAAAACGTACTTGCAGACTTGAAAACCCTTGCCTACCGTAGAGCGCGCCTGTCCTTCCAGTGCTGAACGAAAACCAATGATTTTGGACCCTGTTTTCATGCGAAATGGCTAAAATAAATGTTTCACGTTTGTTACACTCAAACAGTGTCTCCTGTCATATGCTGAACTGGTAGCATTGTGGATTTGGCCTAAAACATGATTTTGGACAATGTTCATGGAACTCATCTTAAAACGTACTTGCAGACTTGAAAACCCTTGCCTATTGTAGTCCTTCCAGTGCTGAACGAAAACCAATGATTTTGGACCCTGTTTTCATGTGAAATGGCAAAAATAAATGTTTCACGTTTGTTACACTCAAACAGTGTCTCTTGTCATATGCTGAACTGGTCGCATTGTGGATTTTGCCTAAAACATGATTTTGGACAATGTTCATGGAACTCAGCTTAAAAACGTACTTGCAGACTTGAAAACCCTTGCCTATTGTAGAGCGCGCCTGTCCTTCCAGTGCTGAACGAAAACCAATGATTTTGGACCCTGTTTTCATGCGAAAAGGCTAAAAGAAATGTTTCACGTTTGTTACACTCAAACAGTGTCTCCTGTCATATGCTGAACTGGTCACTTTGTGGATTTTGCCTAAAACATGATTTTGGACAATGTTCATGGAACTCAGCTTAAAACGTACTTGCAGACTTGAAAACCCTTGCCTACCGTGAGCGCGCCTGTCCTTCCAGTGCTGAACGAAAACAATGATTTTGGACCCTGTTTTCATGCGAAATGGCTAAAATAAATGTTTCACGTTTGTTACACTCAAACAGTGTCTCCTGTCATATGCTGAACTGGTCGCATTGTGGATTTGGCCTAAAACATGATTTTGGACAATGTTCATGGAACTCAGCTTAAAACGTACTTGCAGACTTGAAAACCCTTGCCTATTGTAGAGCGCGCCTGTCCTTCCAGTGCTGAACGAAAACCAATGATTTTGGACCCTGTTTTCATGCGAAAAGGCTAAAATAAATGTTTCACGTTTGTTACACTCAAACAGTGTCTCCTGTCATATGCTGAACTGGTCGCATTGTGGATTTTGCCTAAAACATGATTTTGGACAATGTTCATGGAACTCAGCTTAAAACGTACTTGCAGACTTGAAAACACTTGCCTACCGTAGAGCGCGCCTGTCCTTCCAGTGCTGAATGAAAACCAATGATTTTGGACCCTGTTTTCATGCGAAATGGCTAAAATAAATGTTTCACGTTTGTTACACTCAAACAGTGTCTCCTGTCATATGCTGAACTGGTCGCATTGTGGATTTGGCCTAAAACATGACTTTGGACAATGTTCATGGAACTCAGCTTAAAACGTACTTGCAGACTTGAAAACCCTTGCCTATTGTAGAGCGCGCCTGTCCTTCAAGTGCTGAACGAAAACCAATGATTTTGGACCCTGTTTTCATGCGAAAAGGCTAAAAGAAATGTTTTACGTTTGTTACACTCAAACAGTGTCTCCTGTCATATGCTGAACTGGTCGCATTGTGGATTTGCCTAAAACATGATTTTGGACAATGTTCATGGAACTCAGCTTAAAACGTACTTGCAGACTTGAAAACCCTTGCCTACCGTAGAGCGCGCCTGTCCTTCCAGTGCTGAACGAAAACCAATGATTTTGGACCCTGTTTTCATGCGAAATGGCTAAAATAAATGTTTCACGTTTGTTACACTCAAACAGTGTCTCCTGTCATATGCTGAACTGGTAGCATTGTGGATTTGGCCTAAAACATGATTTTGGACAATGTTCATGGAACTCATCTTAAAACGTACTTGCAGACTTGAAAACCCTTGCCTATTGTAGTCCTTCCAGTGCTGAACGAAAACCAATGATTTTGGACCCTGTTTTCATGTGAAATGGCAAAAATAAATGTTTCACGTTTGTTACACTCAAACAGTGTCTCTTGTCATATGCTGAACTGGTCGCATTGTGGATTTTGCCTAAAACATGATTTTGGACAATGTTCATGGAACTCAGCTTAAAACGTACTTGCAGACTTGAAAACCCTTGCCTATTGTAGAGCGCGCCTGTCCTTCAAGTGCTGAACGAAAACCAATGATTTTGGACCCTGTTTTCATGCGAAAAGGCTAAAAGAAATGTTTCACGTTTGTTACACTCAAACAGTGTCTCCTGTCATATGCTGAACTGGTCGCATTGTGGATTTTGCCTAAAACATGATTTTGGACAATGTTCATGGAACTCAGCTTAAAACGTACTTGCAGACTTGAAAACCCTTGCCTACCGTAGAGCGCGCCTGTCCTTCCAGTGCTGAACGAAAACCAATGATTTTGGACCCTGTTTTCATGCGAAATGGCTAAAATAAATGTTTCACGTTTGTTACACTCAAACAGTGTCTCCTGTCATATGCTGAACTGGTCGCATTGTGGATTTGGCCTAAAACATGATTTTGGACAATGTTCATGGAACTCAGCTTAAAACGTACTTGCAGACTTGAAAACCCTTGCCTATTGTAGAGCGCGCCTGTCCTTCCAGTGCTGAACGAAAACCAATGATTTTGGACCCTGTTTTCATGCGAAAAGGCTAAAAGAAATGTTTCACGTTTGTTACACTCAAACAGTGTCTCCTGTCATATGCTGAACTGGTCGCATTGTGGATTTTGCCTAAAACATGATTTTGGACAATGTTCATGGAACTCAGCTTAAAACGTACTTGCAGACTTGAAAACCCTTGCCTACCGTAGAGCGCGCCTGTCCTTCCAGTGCTGAACGAAAACCAATGATTTTGGACCCTGTTTTCATGCGAAAAGGCTAAGATAAATGTTTCACGTTTGTTACACTCAAACAGTGTCTCCTGTCATATGCTGAACTGGTCGCATTGTGGATTTTGCCTAAAACATGATTTTGGACAATGTTCATTGAACTCAGCTTAAAACGTACTTGCAGACTTGAAAACCCTTGCCTATTGTAGAGCGCGCCTGTCCTTCCAGTGCTGAACGAAAACCAATGATTTTGGACCCTGTTTTCATGCGAAATGGCTAAAATAAATGTTTCACGTTTGTTACACTCAAACATTGTCTTCTGTCATATGCTGAACTGGTCGCATTGTGGATTTGGCCTAAAACATGATTTTGGACAATGTTCATGGAACTCAGCTTAAAACGTACTTGCAGACTTGAAAACCCTTGCCTATTGTAGAGCGCGCCTGTCCTTCCAGTGCTGAACGAAAACCAATGATTTTGGACCCTGTTTTCATGCGAAATGGCAAAAATAAATGTTTCACGTTTGTTACACTCAAACGGTGTCTCCTGTCATATGCTGAACTGGTCGCATTGTGGATTTTGCCTAAAACATGATTTTGGACAATGTTCATGGAACTCAGCTTAAAACGTACTTGCAGACTTGAAAACCCTTGCCTATTGTAGAGCGCGCCTGTCCTTCCAGTGCTGAACGAAAACCAATGATTTTGGACCCTGTTTTCATGCGAAAAGGCTAAAAGAAATGTTTCACGTTTGTTACACTCAAACAGTGTCTCCTGTCATATGCTGAACTGGTCACTTTGTGGATTTTGCCTAAAACATGATTTTGGACAATGTTCATGGAACTCAGCTTAAAACGTACTTGCAGACTTGAAAACCCTTGCCTATTGTAGAGCGCGCCTGTCCTTCCAGTGCTGAACAAAAACCAATGATTTTGGACCCTGTTTTCATGCAAATGGCAAAAATAAATGTTTCACGTTTGTTACACTCAAACAGTGTCTCCTGTCATATGCTGAACTGGTCGCTTTGTGGATTTTGCCTAAAACATGATTTTGGACAATGTTCATGGAACTCAGCTTAAAACGTACTTGCAGACTTGAAAACCCTTGCCTACCGTAGAGCGCGCCTGTCCTTCCAGTGCTGAACGAAAACCAATGATTTTGGACCCTGTTTTCATGCGAAATGGCTAAAATAAATGTTTCACGTTTGTTACACTCAAACATTGTCTTCTGTCATATGCTGAACTGGTCGCATTGTGGATTTGGCCTAAAACATGATTTTGGACAATGTTCATGGAACTCAGCTTAAAACGTACTTGCAGACTTGAAAACCCTTGCCTATTGTAGAGCGCGCCTGTCCTTCCAGTGCTGAACGAAAACCAATGATTTTGGACCCTGTTTTCATGCGAAATGGCAAAAATAAATGTTTCACGTTTGTTACACTCAAACGGTGTCTCCTGTCATATGCTGAACTGGTCGCATTGTGGATTTTGCCTAAAACATGATTTTGGACAATGTTCATGGAACTCAGCTTAAAACGTACTTGCAGACTTGAAAACCCTTGCCTATTGTAGAGCGCGCCTGTCCTTCCAGTGCTGAACGAAAACCAATGATTTTGGACCCTGTTTTCATGCGAAAAGGCTAAAAGTGTCACGGTTCAGACAGACGACAAGAGGACCACAATTGCGTCACACCAGAAAGTTTATTTAAACTTAAGGGGAAAGGGATGTAGGGAGTGAGTGAAGGCTCCAGGGGTTCCCCGTCCGATGTGCTGGGTCTGTGCCTCCCCCCAGTGGCAGCGATGCGTCCGATGACGCCGGTGGTTGGTGGTCCAGAAGTCCTGGGGGGAGGAAACACAGACACAACGGGCGGAATGAAACCAGGCAGCAGTACAGTTCAAGGGAAATCCAAAATACGTAGTAGCAAGGCAGAAGGCTGGTCAGAGTTACCGGGATTGAAGAGTAGTCAGGAGTCGTAATGGCAGAAGCAGGTCTGGATCTCCTGAGGCAGAAGAGTATCCAAAAACCAGGCAGGTCCGGGGTCACAAAACCAGGGTGAGCCAGAAGCGCGAGCAAACAGGTTCCGGGTGTGAGCTTTGCAGACGATCTGACACCGGAGAGCTGAAAGACAGGGCCTTAAATACTGGGAGAGGTTAGTGGGTAATGCAGCGCAGCTGGCAGAGTAATTAGAGCCGAGCAGAGCAGGGACAGGTGGAGCTAGTTAGGCTGAGTAGAGAGAGGGAGGTGAGCAGAGTGGAAGATAGTGGAAACCAATTAAGGTGGTAACCCGGTGGAGTGAGAGGGCTCATGACAGAACCCCCCCAAGGGACGGCCCCAGAAGTCCCAAGAGCAACACCACGCCGGGCGGGAGGAGGGGAGCCGGAGGAGGGCTAGAACTCCTCCGAACGGTCCGAGTGAACGTCCTCATCCTCGGAGGAAGCCGGAGGGCCGTGGTCGGGAGATGGGACAGGTCCCGAGACAGGGTCAGGCACAGGACAGGAAGCCGAGCGGGCCGGACGGTTAGGGACCCCTCTGGGGCGGCCCCTACGGATTGCAGGTTGATCAGGATGCCGTTGGTGGAAAGCGGTGATGAGAGTCCTATCCACAATCCGACTAGCTGGCACCCAGGTCCTTTCCTCAGGTCCATAGCCCTCCCAGTCAATGAGGTACTGGAGACCCCTACCCCTCCGTCTGGACCGAAGCAGGCGGCGGACGGTGTAAACCAGACCACCTTCGACGAGCCGTGGAGGAGGAGGACAAGGCGCAGCAGGGACCAGCGGACTCCTGGGCACAGGCAGGGGCTGCAGCAATCCGGCTGGGGGCTGGCAGGACGACTTGTGTTGGTTGCAGATGGGGCAGGCTTGGACGAATTCCCGTACATCCTTCCTCAGAGAGGGCCACCAGAACCTCTGGGCGAGCAGGTTGTAAGTGCGGGTGGAGCCAGGGTGACAAGCTAGGCGGGAGTCATGTCCCCACTGAACGACCTGGGACCTCAGGTCTTCGGGGACAAAAAGGCGGTCAGCTGGGCAAGTGCTGGGACCTGGCTGGTTACGGAGAGCCTCCAGCACCTGTTCCTCAACAGCCCAGGTCAGAGCTGCAACGATGCAGGGACTTGGCAGAATCGACACAGGGTCCTTGGAGGGGTCAGGAGCGGAGTTAGTAGGTACTGGCCGAGGGGGTAGTGCGGCGGCAAGCAGGCAGGTTCGGTGGCAGTCCTCTCCCCACTCCCTGATCACCCCGGTCACCCAGTCGAGCTGAGGGTTGTGCCGGCGGAGCCATGGGTAACCCAGGATGAGGGGTTGGCCTGGAGAGGGGAGCAGGTGAAACTGGATAGTTTCTTGATGGTTTCCGAACAGACCCATCGAGACCGGGGCCGTGACATGAGTGACCGATCCGAGTAAGTGTCCGTCCAGTGCCCGGGCAGGAATAGGAGGTGTCAAACGGAGGTTCTCCAGTCCCAGTTGGCGTGCCAGCTTGATGTCCATTATGTTGGCTTCGGCGCCAGAATCCACCAGAGCAGCCAGGGTGTGAGTTGAGTCAGGGAGGCGGAGGTGAACTTGCAGCAGGGGTTTGCGGTCGGAGGACTGGATGGTCATTGAACTCAACCGGACTCCCCCTATGCCCGGTGAGCTTCGGCCCTTTAAAGGGCAGGTTACCACACGATGTCCATCACCTCCACAATAGAGGCAGAGGTTTGAGGTGAAGCGTCGCTGGCGCTCTGCAGGAGTGAGAGAGGCTCGCCCAATCTCCATAGGCTCAGACTGATCAAGCTGACCTGGGTGAGTGGCAGTAGATGACAGGAACCCAGTCGGATCTCTCCGAATGCCGGTAGTAGGTGGACCTTGGCGCCCCCTCTCACGACGACGGGTCTGTATCCTACTGTCGATCCTGACAGTCAGTGCGATGGCTTCATCAAGAGTGGAAGGCAGTTCCTGGGAGACCAACTCGTCCTTGATATAGTCAGCCAAACTATGGAAGAACGCGTCCACCAACGATGGTGTGTTCCAAGAACTTCGTCTAGCCAGGGTTCGGAAGTCGATGGAATGGTCTGCGACTGTACGTCTGCCTTGTCGAATACTGAACAGTTCACGAGACGCCTCTGCGGTTGGTGAATCCAGGTCAAACACCTTCAGCATCTCCTCAGCAAACAGGTCGAAGGTTGCACATGCGGGGGTTTGACGTTCGAACTCTGCTGTTCCCCAGAGTCGAGCTCGGCCCGTCAGGTGAGTGATGGCATACCCAACCTTAGCCCCCTCCGTGGCGAAGGTCCTTGGCTGCAAGGAGAACTGAAGTCGGCAGCTAGTCAGGAATGGCCGGACCTGGGTTGAATCGCCGTTGAACCGCTCGGGGTTTCCAATCTTGGGTTCGGAGCAGCGGCTGCAATGACCGGGGCAGGTAACTCGGGGGCAGGGCTGGTGGGCAGACTGGCTGGGGTCAGGTTGGTGAGGAGTTGAATGATCATGGCGAGTTGTTGTTGCTGCTGCTGGGACTGCTGCTGGTGCTGCTGGAACTGCTGATGCTGTTGGTAGCCGGCCTGAAGCAGAGAGGTGATGTCGC
Source organism: Coregonus clupeaformis (assembly GCF_020615455.1). Lineage (NCBI taxonomy): Eukaryota > Metazoa > Chordata > Actinopteri > Salmoniformes > Salmonidae > Coregonus > Coregonus clupeaformis. The sequence continues at coordinate 23,603,107 of NC_059192.1, forward strand.
CGCTCATGCGGCCTAGCTCTCTCTCAGTGTGTTCCAGGCGTAGCATGGCGGTGGGTTGCTCAGGTTCTTCGGTTTCCATGTCGGGGGAAGTGTGCGCTGGGTCCATGATGGTCAGATCGTACTGTCACGGTTCAGACAGACGACAAGAGGACCACAATTGCGTCACACCAGAAAGTTTATTTAAACTTAAGGGGAAAGGGATGTAGGGAGTGAGTGAAGGCTCCAGGGGTTCCCCGTCCGATGTGCTGGGTCTGTGCCTCCCCCCAGTGGCAGCGATGCGTCCGATGACGCCGGTGGTTGGTGGTCCAGAAGTCCTGGGGGAGGAAACACAGACACAACGGGGCGGAATGAAACCAGGCAGCAGTACAGTTCAAGGGAAATCCAAAATACGTAGTAGCAAGGCAGAAGGCTGGTCAGAGTTACCGGGATTGAAGAGTAGTCAGGAGTCGTAATGGCAGAAGCAGGTCTGGATCTCCTGAGGCAGAAGAGTATCCAAAAACCAGGCAGGTCCGGGGTCACAAAACCAGGGTGAGCCAGAAGCGCGAGCAAACAGGTTCCGGGTGTGAGCTTTGCAGACGATCTGACACCGGAGAGCTGAAAGACAGGGCCTTAAATACTGGGAGAGGTTAGTGGGTAATGCAGCGCAGCTGGCAGAGTAATTAGAGCCGAGCAGAGCAGGGACAGGTGGAGCTAGTTAGGCTGAGTAGAGAGAGGGAGGTGAGCAGAGTGGAAGATAGTGGAAACCAATTAAGGTGGTAACCCGGTGGAGTGAGAGGGCTCATGACAAAAAGAAATGTTTCACGTTTGTTACACTCAAACAGTGTCTCCTGTCATATGCTGAACTGGTCACTTTGTGGATTTTGCCTAAAACATGATTTTGGACAATGTTCATGGAACTCAGCTTAAAACGTACTTGCAGACTTGAAAACCCTTGCCTACCGTAGAGCGCGCCTGTCCTTCCAGTGCTGAACGAAAACAATGATTTTGGACCCTGTTTTCATGCGAAATGGCTAAAATAAATGTTTCACGTTTGTTACACTCAAACAGTGTCTCCTGTCATATGCTGAACTGGTCGCATTGTGGATTTGGCCTAAAACATGATTTTGGACAATGTTCATGGAACTCAGCTTAAAAACGTACTTGCAGACTTGAAAACCCTTGCCTATTGTAGAGCGCGCCTGTCCTTCCAGTGCTGAACGAAAACCAATGATTTTGGACCCTGTTTTCATGCGAAAAGGCTAAAAGAAATGTTTCACGCTTGTTACACTCAAACAGTGTCTCCTGTCATATGCTGAACTGGTCGCATTGTGGATTTGCCTAAAACATGATTTTGGACAATGTTCATGGAACTCAGCTTAAAACGTACTTGCAGACTTGAAAACACTTGCCTACCGTAGAGCGCGCCTGTCCTTCCAGTGCTGAATGAAAACCAATGATTTTGGACCCTGTTTTCATGCGGAAATGGCTAAAATAAATGTTTCAGGTTTGTTACACTCAAACAGTGTCTCCTGTCATATGCTGAACTGGTCGCATTGTGGATTTGGCCTAAAACATGACTTTGGACAATGTTCATGGAACTCAGCTTAAAACGTACTTGCAGACTTGAAAACCCTTGCCTATTGTAGAGCGCGCCTGTCCTTCCAGTGCTGAACGAAAACCAATGATTTTGGACCCTGTTTTCATGTGAAATGGCAAAAAGAAATGTTTCACGTTTGTTACACTCAAACAGTGTCTCCTGTCATATGCTGAACTGGTCGCATTGTGGATTTTGCCTAAAACATGATTTTGGACAATGTTCATGGAACTCAGCTTAAAACGTACTTGCAGACTTGAAAACCCTTGCCTATTGTAGAGCGCGCCTGTCCTTCAAGTGCTGAACGAAAACCAATGATTTTGGACCCTGTTTTCATGCGAAAAGGCTAAAAGAAATGTTTCACGTTTGTTACACTCAAACAGTGTCTCCTGTCATATGCTGAACTGGTCGCATTGTGGATTTGCCTAAAACATGATTTTGGACAATGTTCATGGAACTCAGCTTAAAACGTACTTGCAGACTTGAAAACCCTTGCCTACCGTAGAGCGCGCCTGTCCTTCCAGTGCTGAACGAAAACCAATGATTTTGGACCCTGTTTTCATGCGAAATGGCTAAAATAAATGTTTCACGTTTGTTACACTCAAACAGTGTCTCCTGTCATATGCTGAACTGGTCGCATTGTGGATTTGGCCTAAAACATGATTTTGGACAATGTTCATGGAACTCTTCTTAAAAACGTACTTGCAGACTTGAAAACCCTTGCCTATTGTAGTCCTTCCAGTGCTGAACGAAAACCAATGATTTTGGACCCTGTTTTCATGTGAAATGGCAAAAATAAATGTTTCACGTTTGTTACACTCAAACAGTGTCTCCTGTCATATGCTGAACTGGTCGCATTGTGGATTTTGCCTAAAACATGATTTTGGACAATGTTCATGGAACTCAGCTTAAAACGTACTTGCAGACTTGAAAACCCTTGCCTATTGTAGAGCGCGCCTGTCCTTCAAGTGCTGAACGAAAACCAATGATTTTGGACCCTGTTTTCATGCGAAAAGGCTAAAAGAAATGTTTCACGTTTGTTACACTCAAACAGTGTCTCCTGTCATATGCTGAACTGGTCGCATTGTGGATTTTGCCTAAAACATGATTTTGGACAATGTTCATGGAACTCAGCTTAAAACGTACTTGCAGACTTGAAAACCCTTGCCTACCGTAGAGCGCGCCTGTCCTTCCAGTGCTGAACGAAAACCAATGATTTTGGACCCTGTTTTCATGCGAAATGGCTAAAATAAATGTTTCACGTTTGTTACACTCAAACAGTGTCTCCTGTCATATGCTGAACTGGTCGCATTGTGGATTTGGCCTAAAACATGATTTTGGACAATGTTCATGGAACTCAGCTTAAAAACGTACTTGCAGACTTGAAAACCCTTGCCTATTGTAGAGCGCGCCTGTCCTTCCAGTGCTGAACGAAAACCAATGATTTTGGACCCTGTTTTCATGCGAAATGGCAAAATAAATGTTTCACGTTTGTTACACTCAAACAGTGTCTCCTGTCATATGCTGAACTGGTCGCATTGTGGATTTTGCCTAAAACATGATTTTGGACAATGTTCATGGAACTCAGCTTAAAACGTACTTGCAGACTTGAAAACCCTTGCCTACCGTAGAGCGCGCCTGTCCTTCCAGTGCTGAACGAAAACCAATGATTTTGGACCCTGTTTTCATGCGAAATGGCTAAAATAAATGTTTCACGTTTGTTACACTCAAACATTGTCTTCTGTCATATGCTGAACTGGTCGCATTGTGGATTTGGCCTAAAACATGATTTTGGACAATGTTCATGGAACTCAGCTTAAAACGTACTTGCAGACTTGAAAACCCTTGCCTATTGTAGAGCGCGCCTGTCCTTCCAGTGCTGAACGAAAACCAATGATTTTGGACCCTGTTTTCATGCGAAATGGCAAAAATAAATGTTTCACGTTTGTTACACTCAAACGGTGTCTCCTGTCATATGCTGAACTGGTCGCATTGTGGATTTTGCCTAAAACATGATTTTGGACAATTTTCATGGAACTCAGCTGAAAACGTACTTGCAGACTTGAAAACCCTTGCCTATTGTAGAGCGCGCCTGTCCTTCCAGTGCTGAACGAAAACCAATGATTTTGGACCCTGTTTTCATGCGAAAAGGCTCAAAGAAATGTTTCACGTTTGTTACACTCAAACAGTGTCTCCTGTCATATGCTGAACTGGTCGCATTGTGGATTTTGCCTAAAACATGATTTTGGACAATGTTCATGGAACTCAGCTTAAAACGTACTTGCAGACTTGAAAACCCTTGCCTACCGTAGAGCGCGCCTGTCCTTCCAGTGCTGAACGAAAACCAATGATTTTGGACCCTGTTTTCATGCGAAATGGCTAAAATAAATGTTTCACGTTTGTTACACTCAAACAGTGTCTCCTGTCATATGCTGAACTGGTCGCATTGTGGATTTGGCCTAAAACATGACTTTGGACAATGTTCATGGAACTCAGCTTAAAACGTACTTGCAGACTTGAAAACCCTTGCCTACCGTAGAGCGCGCCTGTCCTTCCAGTGCTGAACGAAAACCAATGATTTTGGACCCTGTTTTCATGCGAAAAGGCTAAAATAAATGTTTCACGTTTGTTACACTCAAACGGTGTCTCCTGTCATATGCTGAACTGGTCGCATTGTGGATTTTGCCTAAAACATGATTTTGGACAATGTTCATGGAACTCAGCTTAAAACGTACTTGCAGACTTGAAAACCCTTGCCTATTGTATAGCGCGCCTGTCCTTCCAGTGCTGGACGAAAACCAATGATTTTGGACCCTGTTTTCATGCGAAATGGCAAAAATAAATGTTTCACATTTGTTACACTCAAACAGTGTCTCCTGTCATATGCTGAACTGGTCGCATTGTGGATTTTGCCTAAAACATGATTTTGGACAATGTTCATGGAACTCAGCTTAAAATGTACTTGCAGACTTGAAAACCCTTGCCTATTGTAGAGCGCGCCTGTCCTTCCAGTGCTGAACGAAAACCAATGATTTTGGACCCTGTTTTCATGCGAAATGGCTAAAATAAATGTTTCACGTTTGTTACACTCAAACAGTGTCTCCTGTCATATGCTGAACTGGTCGCATTGTGGATTTTGCCTAAAACATGATTTTGGACAATGTTCATGGAACTCAGCTTAAAAACGTACTTGCAGACTTGAAAACCCTTGCCTATTGTAGAGCGCGCCTGTCCTTCCAGTGCTGAACGAAAACCAATGATTTTGGACCCTGTTTTCATGCGAAATGGCAAAAATAAATGTTTCACGTTTGTTACACTCAAACAGTGTCTCCTGTCATATGCTGAACTGGTCGCATTGTGGATTTTGCCTAAAACATGATTTTGGACAATGTTCATGGAACTCAGCTTAAAACGTACTTGCAGACTTGAAAACCCTTGCCTATTGTAGAGCGCGCCTGTCCTTCCAGTGCTGAACGAAAACCAATGATTTTGGACCCTGTTTTCATGCGAAAAGGCTAAAAGAAATGTTTCACGTTTGTTACACTCAAACAGTGTCTCCTGTCATATGCTGAACTGGTCGCTTTGTGGATTTTGCCTAAAACATGATTTTGGACAATGTTCATGGAACTCAGCTTAAAACGTACTTGCAGACTTGAAAACCCTTGCCTACCGTAGAGCGCGCCTGTCCTTCCAGTGCTGAACGAAAACCAATGATTTTGGACCCTGTTTTCATGCGAAATGGCTAAAATAAATGTTTCACGTTTGTTACACTCAAACAGTGTCTCCTGTCATATGCTGAACTGGTCGCATTGTGGATTTGGCCTAAAACATGATTTTGGACAATGTTCATGGAAGTCAGCTTAAAACGTACTTGCAGACTTGAAAACCCTTGCCTATTGTAGAGCGCGCCTGTCCTTCCAGTGCTGAACGAAAACCAATGATTTTGGACCCTGTTTTCATGTGAAATGGCTAAAATAAATGTTTCACGTTTGTTACACTCAAACAGTGTCTCCTGTCATATGCTGAACTTGTGGCATTGTGGATTTTGCCTAAAACATAATTTTAGACAATGTTCATGGAACTCAGCTTAAAACGTACTTGCAGACTTGAAAACCCTTGCCTACCGTAGAGCGCGCCTGTCCTTCCAGTGCTGAAAGAAAACCAATGAATTTGGACCCTGTTTTCATGCGAAATGGCTAAAATAAATGTTTCAGGTTTGTTACACTCAAACAGTGTCTCCTGTCATATGCTGAACTGGTCGCATTGTGGATTTTGCCTAAAACATGATTTTGGACAATGTTCATGGAACTCAGCTTAAAAACGTACTTGCAGACTTGAAAACCCATGCCTATTGTAGAGCGCGCCTGTCCTTCCAGTGCTGAAAGAAAACCAATGAATTTGGACCCTGTTTTCATGCGAAATGGCTAAAAGAAATGTTTCACCTTTGTTACACTCAAACAGTGTCTCCTGTCATATGCTGAACTGGTCGCATTGTGGATTTTGCCTAAAACATGATTTTGGACAATGTTCATGGAACTCAGCTTAAAACGTACTTGCAGACTTGAAAACCCTTGCCTACCGTAGAGCGCGCCTGTCCTTCCAGTGCTGAACGAAAACCAATGATTTTGGACCCTGTTTTCATGCGAAATGGCTAAAATAAATGTTTCACGTTTGTTACACTCAAACAGTGTCTCCTGTCATATGCTGAACTGGTCGCATTGTGGATTTGGCCTAAAACATGATTTTGGACAATGTTCATGGAACTCAGCTTAAAACGTACTTGCAGACTTGAAAACCCTTGCCTATCGTGAGCGCGCCTGTCCTTCCAGTGCAGAACGAAAACCAATGATTTTGGACCCTGTTTTCATGCGAAAAGGCTAAAATAAATGTTTCACGTTTGTTACACTCAAACGGTGTCTCCTGTCATATCCTGAACTGGTCGCATTGTGGATTTTGCCTAAAACATGATTTTGGACAATGTTCATGGAACTCAGCTTAAAACGTACTTGCAGACTTGAAAACCCATGCCTATTGTAGAGCGCGCCTGTCCTTCCAGTGCTGAACGAAAACCAATGATTTTGGACCCTGTTTTCATGCGAAATGGCAAAAATAAATGTTTCACGTTTGTTACACTCAAACAGTGTCTCCTGTCATATGCTGAACTGGTCGCATTGTGGATTTTGCCTAAAACATGATTTTGGACAATGTTCATGGAACTCAGCTTAAAATGTACTTGCAGACTTGAAAACCCTTGCCTATTGTAGAGCGTGCCTGTCCTTCCAGTGATGAACGAAAACCAATGATTTTGGACCCTGTTTTCATGCGAAATGGCTAAAATAAATGTTTCACGTTTGTTACACTCAAACAGTGTCTCCTGTCATATGCTGAACTGGTCGCATTGTGGATTTTGCCTAAAACATGATTTTGGACAATGTTCATGGAACTCAGCTTAAAACGTACTTGCAGACTTGAAAACCCTTGCCTATTGTAGAGCGCGCCTGTCCTTCCAGTGCTGAATGAAAACCAATGATTTTGGACCCTGTTTTCATGCGAAATGGCTAAAATAAATGTTTCACGTTTGTTACACTCAAACAGTGTCTCCTGTCATATGCTGAACTGGTCGCTTTGTGGATTTTGCCTAAAACATGATTTTGGACAATGTTCATGGAACTCAGCTTAAAACGTACTTGCAGACTTGAAAACCCTTGCCTATTGTAGAGCGCGCCTGTCCTTCCAGTGCTGAACGAAAACCAATGATTTTGGACCCTGTTTTCATGTGAAATGGCAAAAATAAATGTTTCACGTTTGTTACACTCAAACAGTGTCTCCTGTCATATGCTGAACTTGTGGCATTGTGGATTTTGCCTAAAACATCATTTTAGACAATGTTCATGGAACTCAGCTTAAAACGTACTTGCAGACTTGAAAACCCTTGCCTACCGTAGAGCGCGCCTGTCCTTCCAGTGCTGAACGAAAACCAATGAATTTGGACCCTGTTTTCATGCGAAATGGCTAAAATAAATGTTTCAGGTTTGTTACACTCAAACAGTGTCTCCTGTCATATGCTGAACTGGTCGCATTGTGGATTTTGCCTAAAACATGATTTTGGACAATGTTCATGGAACTCAGCTTAAAACGTACTTGCAGACTTGAAAACCCATGCCTATTGTAGAGCGCGCCTGTCCTTCCAGTGCTGAAAGAAAACCAATGAATTTGGACCCTGTTTTCATGCGAAATGGCTAAAAGAAATGTTTCACCTTTGTTACACTCAAACAGTGTCTCCTGTCATATGCTGAACTGGTCGCATTGTGGATTTTGCCTAAAACATGATTTTGGACAATGTTCATGGAACTCAGCTTAAAACGTACTTGCAGACTTGAAAACCCTTGCCTACCGTAGAGCGCGCCTGTCCTTCCAGTGCTGAACGAAAACCAATGATTTTGGACCCTGTTTTCATGCGAAATGGCTAAAATAAATGTTTCACGTTTGTTACACTCAAACAGTGTCTCCTGTCATATGCTGAACTGGTCGCATTGTGGATTTGGCCTAAAACATGATTTTGGACAATGTTCATGGAAGTCAGCTTAAAACGTACTTGCAGACTTGAAAACCCTTGCCTATTGTAGAGCGCGCCTGTCCTTCCAGTGCTGAACGAAAACCAATGATTTTGGACCCTGTTTTCATGTGAAATGGCTAAAATAAATGTTTCACGTTTGTTACACTCAAACAGTGTCTCCTGTCATATGCTGAACTTGTGGCATTGTGGATTTTGCCTAAAACATAATTTTAGACAATGTTCATGGAACTCAGCTTAAAAACGTACTTGCAGACTTGAAAACCCTTGCCTACCGTAGAGCGCGCCTGTCCTTCCAGTGCTGAAAGAAAACCAATGAATTTGGACCCTGTTTTCATGCGAAATGGCTAAAATAAATGTTTCAGGTTTGTTACACTCAAACAGTGTCTCCTGTCATATGCTGAACTGGTCGCATTGTGGATTTTGCCTAAAACATGATTTTGGACAATGTTCATGGAACTCAGCTTAAAACGTACTTGCAGACTTGAAAACCCATGCCTATTGTAGAGCGCGCCTGTCCTTCCAGTGCTGAAAGAAAACCAATGAATTTGGACCCTGTTTTCATGCGAAATGGCTAAAAGAAATGTTTCACCTTTGTTACACTCAAACAGTGTCTCCTGTCATATGCTGAACTGGTCGCATTGTGGATTTTGCCTAAAACATGATTTTGGACAATGTTCATGGAACTCAGCTTAAAACGTACTTGCAGACTTGAAAACCCTTGCCTACCGTAGAGCGCGCCTGTCCTTCCAGTGCTGAACGAAAACCAATGATTTTGGACCCTGTTTTCATGCGAAATGGCTAAAATAAATGTTTCACGTTTGTTACACTCAAACAGTGTCTCCTGTCATATGCTGAACTGGTCGCATTGTGGATTTGGCCTAAAACATGATTTTGGACAATGTTCATGGAACTCAGCTTAAAACGTACTTGCAGACTTGAAAACCCTTGCCTACCGTAGAGCGCGCCTGTCCTTCCAGTGCAGAACGAAAACCAATGATTTTGGACCCTGTTTTCATGCGAAAAGGCTAAAATAAATGTTTCACGTTTGTTACACTCAAACGGTGTCTCCTGTCATATCCTGAACTGGTCGCATTGTGGATTTTGCCTAAAACATGATTTTGGACAATGTTCATGGAACTCAGCTTAAAACGTACTTGCAGACTTGAAAACCCATGCCTATTGTAGAGCGCGCCTGTCCTTCCAGTGCTGAACGAAAACCAATGATTTTGGACCCTGTTTTCATGCGAAATGGCAAAAATAAATGTTTCACGTTTGTTACACTCAAACAGTGTCTCCTGTCATATGCTGAACTGGTCGCATTGTGGATTTTGCCTAAAACATGATTTTGGACAATGTTCATGGAACTCAGCTTAAAATGTACTTGCAGACTTGAAAACCCTTGCCTATTGTAGAGCGTGCCTGTCCTTCCAGTGATGAACGAAAACCAATGATTTTGGACCCTGTTTTCATGCGAAATGGCTAAAATAAATGTTTCACGTTTGTTACACTCAAACAGTGTCTCCTGTCATATGCTGAACTGGTCGCATTGTGGATTTTGCCTAAAACATGATTTTGGACAATGTTCATGGAACTCAGCTTAAAACGTACTTGCAGACTTGAAAACCCTTGCCTATTGTAGAGCGCGCCTGTCCTTCCAGTGCTGAATGAAAACCAATGATTTTGGACCCTGTTTTCATGCGAAATGGCTAAAATAAATGTTTCACGTTTGTTACACTCAAACAGTGTCTCCTGTCATATGCTGAACTGGTCGCTTTGTGGATTTTGCCTAAAACATGATTTTGGACAATGTTCATGGAACTCAGCTTAAAACGTACTTGCAGACTTGAAAACCCTTGCCTATTGTAGAGCGCGCCTGTCCTTCCAGTGCTGAACGAAAACCAATGATTTTGGACCCTGTTTTCATGTGAAATGGCAAAATAAATGTTTCACGTTTGTTACACTCAAACAGTGTCTCCTGTCATATGCTGAACTTGTGGCATTGTGGATTTTGCCTAAAACATCATTTTAGACAATGTTCATGGAACTCAGCTTAAAACGTACTTGCAGACTTGAAAACCCTTGCCTACCGTAGAGCGCGCCTGTCCTTCCAGTGCTGAAAGAAAACCAATGAATTTGGACCCTGTTTTCATGCGAAATGGCTAAAATAAATGTTTCAGGTTTGTTACACTCAAACAGTGTCTCCTGTCATATGCTGAACTGGTCGCATTGTGGATTTTGCCTAAAACATGATTTTGGACAATGTTCATGGAACTCAGCTTAAAACGTACTTGCAGACTTGAAAACCCTTGCCTATTGTAGAGCGCGCCTGTCCTTCCAGTGCTGAACGAAAACCAATGATTTTGGACCCTGTTTTCATGCGAAATGGCAAAAATAAATGTTTCACGTTTGTTACACTCAAACAGTGTCTCCTGTCATATGCTGAACTGGTCGCATTGTGGATTTTGCCTAAAACATGATTTTGGACAATGTTCATGGAACTCAGCTTAAAACGTACTTGCAGACTTGAAAACCCTTGCCTATTGTAGAGTGCGCCTGTCCTTCCAGTGCTGAATGAAAACCAATGATTTTGGACCCTGTTTTCATGCAAAAAGGCTAAAAGAAATGTTTCAGGTTTGTTACACTCAAACAGTGTCTCCTGTCATATGCTGAACTGGTCGCTTTGTGGATTTTGCCTAAAACATGATTTTAGACAATGTTCATGGAACTCAGCTTAAAACGTACTTGCAGACTTGAAAACCCATGCCTATTGTAGAGCGCGCCTGTCCTTCCAGTGCTGAACGAAAACCAATGATTTTGGACCCTGTTTTCATGCGAAATGGCTAAAAGAAATGTTTCACCTTTGTTACACTCAAACAGTGTCTCCTGTCATATGCTGAACTGGTCGCATTGTGGATTTTGCCTAAAACATGATTTTGGACAATGTTCATGGAACTCAGCTTAAAACGTACTTGCAGACTTGAAAACCCTTGCCTATTGTAGAGCGCGCCTGTCCTTCCAGTGCTGAACGAAAACCAATGATTTTGGACCCTGTTTTCATGCGAAAAGGCTAAAAGAAATGTTTCACGTTTGTTACACTCAAACAGTGTCTCCTGTCATATGCTGAACTGGTCGCTTTGTGGATTTTGCCTAAAACATCATTTTGGACAATGTTCATGGAACTCAGCTTAAAACGTACTTGCAGACTTGAAAACCCTTGCCTATTGTAGAGCGCGCCTGTCCTTCCAGTGCTGAACGAAAACCAATGATTTTGGACCCTGTTTTCATGCGAAATGGCTAAAATAAATGTTTCACGTTTGTTACACTCAAACATTGTCTCCTGTCATATGCTGAACTGGTCGCATTGTGGATTTTGCCTAAAACATGATTTTGGACAATGTTCATGGAACTCATCTTAAAACGTACTTGCAGACTTGAAAACCCTTGCCTATTGTAGAGTGCGCCTGTCCTTCCAGTGCTGAACGAAAACCAATGATGTTTGACCCTGTTTTCATGCGAAAAGGCTAAAAGAAATGTTTCACGTTTGTTACACTCAAACAGTGTCTCCTGTCATATGCTGAATTGGTCGCATTGTGGATTTTGCCTAAAACATGATTTTAGACAATGTTCATGGAACTCAGCTTAAAACGTACTTGCAGACTTGAAAACCCTTGCCTACCGTAGAGCGCGCCTGTCCTTCCAGTGCTGAGAGAAAACCAATGAATTTGGACCCTGTTTTCATGCGAAATGGCTAAAAGAAATGTTTCACGTTTGTTACACTCAAACAGTGTCTCCTGTCATATGCTGAACTGGTCGCATTGTGGATTTTGCCTAAAACATGATTTTGGACAATGTTCATGGAACTCAGCTTAAAACGTACTTGTAGACTTGAAAACCCTTGCCTACCGTAGAGCGCGCCTGTCCTTCCAGTGCTGAGAGAAAACCAATGAATTTGGACCCTGTTTTCATGCGAAATGGCTAAAAGAAATGTTTCACGTTTGTTACACTCAAACAGTGTCTCCTGTCATATGCTGAACTGGTCGCATTGTGGATTTTGCCTAAAACATGATTTTGGACAATGTTCATGGAACTCAGCTTAAAACGTACTTGTAGACTTGAAAACCCTTGCCTATTGTAGAGCGCGCCTGTCCTTCCAGCGCTGAATGAAAACCAATGAATTTGGACCCTGTTTTCATGCGAAATGGCTAATAGAAATGTTTCACGTTTGTTACACTCAAACAGTGTCTCCTGTCATATGCTGAACTGGTCGCATTGTGGATTTTGCCTAAAACATGATTTTGGACAATGTTCATGGAACTCAGCTTAAAACGTACTTGTAGACTTGAAAACCCTTGCCTATTGTAGAGCGCGCCTGTCCTTCCAGCGCTGAATGAAAACCAATGAATTTGGACCCTGTTTTCATGCGAAAATGGCTAATAGAAATGTTTCACGTTTGTTACACTCAAACAGTGTCTCCTGTCATATGCTGAACTGGTCGCATTGTGGATTTTGCCTAAAACATGATTTTGGACAATGTTCATGGAACTCAGCTTAAAACGTACTTGCAGACTTGAAAACCCTTGCCTACCGTAGTGCGCGCCTGTCCATCCAGTGCTGAACGAAAACCAATGATTTTGGACCCTGTTTTCATGCGAAAAGGCTAAAAGAAATGTTTCACGTTTGTTACACTCAAACAGTGTCTCCTGTCATATGCTGAACTGGTCGCATTGTGGATTTTGCCTAAAACATGATTTTGGACAATGTTCATGGAACTCAGCTTAAAACGTACTTGCAGACTTGAAAACCCTTGCCTATTGTAGAGCGCGCCTGTCCTTCCAGTGCTGAACGAAAACCAATGATTTTGGACCCTGTTTTCATGCGAAATGGCTAAAATAAATGTTTCACGTTTGTTACACTCAAACAGTGTCTCCTGTCATATGCTGAACTGGTCGCATTGTGGATTTTGCCTAAAACATGATTTTGGACAATGTTCATGGAACTCATCTTAAAACGTACTTGCAGACTTGAAAACCCTTGCCTATTGTAGAGTGCGCCTGTCCTTCCAGTGCTGAACGAAAACCAATGATTTTGGACCCTGTTTTCATGCGAAAAGGCTAAAAGAAATGTTTCACGTTTGTTACACTCAAACAGTGTCTCCTGTCATATGCTGAACTGGTCGCATTGTGGATTTTGCCTAAAACATGATTTTAGACAATGTTCATGGAACTCAGCTTAAAACGTACTTGCAGACTTGAAAACCCTTGCCTACCGTAGAGCGCGCCTGTCCTTCCAGTGCTGAAAGAAAACCAATGAATTTGGACCCTGTTTTCATGCGAAATGGCTAAAAGAAATGTTTCACGTTTGTTACACTCAAACAGTGTCTCCTGTCATATGCTGAACTGGTCGCATTGTGGATTTTGCCTAAAACATGATTTTGGACAATGTTCATGGAACTCAGCTTAAAACGTACTTGCAGACTTGAAAACCCTTGCCTATTGTAGAGCGCGCCTGTCCTTCCAGTGCTGAACGAAAACCAATGATTTTGGACCCTGTTTTCATGCGAAAAGGCTAAAAGAAATGTTTCACGTTTGTTACACTCAAACAGTGTCTCCTGTCATATGCTGAACTGGTCGCTTTGTGGATTTTGCCTAAAACATCATTTTGGACAATGTTCATGGAACTCAGCTTAAAACGTACTTGCAGACTTGAAAACCCTTGCCTATTGTAGAGCGCGCCTGTCCTTCCAGTGCTGAACGAAAACCAATGATTTTGGACCCTGTTTTCATGCGAAATGGCTAAAATAAATGTTTCACGTTTGTTACACTCAAACAGTGTCTCCTGTCATATGCTGAACTGGTCGCATTGTGGATTTTGCCTAAAACATGATTTTGGACAATGTTCATGGAACTCATCTTAAAACGTACTTGCAGACTTGAAAACCCTTGCCTATTGTAGAGTGCGCCTGTCCTTCCAGTGCTGAACGAAAACCAATGATTTTTGACCCTGTTTTCATGCGAAAAGGCTAAAAGAAATGTTTCACGTTTGTTACACTCAAACAGTGTCTCCTGTCATATGCTGAACTGGTCGCATTGTGGATTTTGCCTAAAACATGATTTTAGACAATGTTCATGGAACTCATCTTAAAACGTACTTGCAGACTTGAAAACCCTTGCCTACCGTAGAGCGCGCCTGTCCTTCCAGTGCTGAAAGAAAACCAATGAATTTGGACCCTGTTTTCATGCGAAATGGCTAAAAGAAATGTTTCACGTTTGTTACACTCAAACAGTGTCTCCTGTCATATGCTGAACTGGTCGCATTGTGGATTTTGCCTAAAACATGATTTTGGACAATGTTCATGGAACTCAGCTTAAAACGTACTTGTAGACTTGAAAACCCTTGCCTATTGTAGAGCGCGCCTGTCCTTCCAGCGCTGAACGAAAACCAATGATTTTGGACCCTGTTTTCATGCGAAATGGCTAATAGAAATGTTTCACGTTTGTTACACTCAAACAGTGTCTCCTGTCATATGCTGAACTGGTCGCATTGTGGATTTTGCCTAAAACATGATTTTGGACAATGTTCATGGAACTCAGCTTAAAAACGTACTTGCAGACTTGAAAACCCTTGCCTATTGTAGAGCGCGCCTGTCCTTCCAGTGCTGAACGAAAACCAATGATTTTGGACCCTGTTTTCATGCGAAATGGCTAAAATAAATGTTTCACGTTTGTTACACTCAAACAGTGTCTCCTGTCATATGCTGAACTGGTCGCATTGTGGATTTTGCCTAAAACATGATTTTGGACAATGTTCATGGAACTCATCTTAAAACGTACTTGCAGACTTGAAAACCCTTGCCTATTGTAGAGTGCGCCTGTCCTTCCAGTGCTGAACGAAAACCAATGATTTTGGACCCTGTTTTCATGCGAAAAGGCTAAAAGAAATGTTTCACGTTTGTTACACTCAAACAGTGTCTCCTGTCATATGCTGAACTGGTCGCATTGTGGATTTTGCCTAAAACATGATTTTAGACAATGTTCATGGAACTCAGCTTAAAACGTACTTGCAGACTTGAAAACCCTTGCCTACCGTAGAGCGCGCCTGTCCTTCCAGTGCTGAAAGAAAACCAATGAATTCTGACCCTGTTTTCATTCGAAATGGCTAAAATAAATGTTTCTGTCAAGGTTCAGACAGACGACAAGAGGACCACAATTGCGTCACACCAGAAAGTTTATTAAAACTTAAGGGAAAAGGGAAGTTGGGAGTGAGTGAAGGCTCCAGGGGTTATTCCGTCCAATGTGCTGGGTCTGTGCCCCCCCCCAGTGGCAGCGATGCGTCCGATGACGCCGGTGGTTGGTGGTCCAGAAGTCCTGGGGGGGAGGAAACACAGACACAACGGGGCGGATGAAACAAGGCAGAAGTACAGTTCAAGGGAAATCCAAATACGTAGTAGCAAGGCAGAAGGCTGGTCAGAGTTACCGGGGTCGAAGAGTAGTCAGGAGTCGTAATGGCAGAAAGCAGGTCTGGTTTTCCTGGGGCAGAAGAGTATCCAAGAATCAGGCAGGTCCGGGGTCACAAACCAAGGGTGAGCCAGAAGCGCGAGCAAACAGGTTCCGGGTGTGAGCTTTGCAGACGATCTGACAAAGGAGAGCTGAAAGACAGGACTATAAATACTGGGAGAGGTTAGTGGGTAATGCAGCGCAGCTGGCAGAGTAATTAGAGCCGAGCAGAGCAGGGACAGGTGGAGCTAGTTAGGCTGAGTAGAGAGAGAGTGGTGAGCAGAGTGGAAACAAATTAAGGTGGTAACCCGGTGGAGTGAGAGGGCTCATGACAGAACCCCCCAAGGGACGGCCCCAGAAGTCCCAAGAGCAACACCACGCCGGGCGGGAGGAGGGGAGCCGGAGGAGGGCTAGAACTCCTCCGAACGGTCCGAGCGAACGTCCTCATCCTCGGAGGAAGCCGGAGGGCCGTGGTCGGGAGATGGGACAGGTCCCGAGACAGGATCAGGCACAGGACAGGAAGCCGAGCGGGCAGGACGGTTAGGGATCCCTCTGGGGCGGCCCCTACGGATTGCAGGTTGATCAGGATGCCGTTGGTGGAAGGCGGTGATGAGAGTCCTATCCACAATCCGACTAGCTGGCACCCAGGTCCTTTCCTCAGGTCCATAGCCCTCCCAGTCAATGAGGTACTGGAGACCCCTACCCCTCCGTCTGGACCGAAGCAGGCGGCGGACGGTGTAAACCAGACCACCATCGACGAGCCGTGGAGGAGGAGGACAAGGCGCAGCAGGGACCAGCGGACTCTCATGAACGGGCTTAATCTTAGACACATGGAAAGTGGGGTGCACCCTCATGGAACTAGGCAGTTGGAGCCGGACAGCAGTTGGGCTAATCACTCTTATGATAGGGAATGGGCCAATGAACCGAGGTGCCAGCTTTTGCGACTCCACCCTGAGTGGCAGGTTCCTTGACGACAACCACACCCTTTGACCAACATGGTAGGTGGGAGCAGGGATTCTCCGACGGTTGGCCCCGGTAGTGTAGCTGGCAACGGATCTGAGAAGTGTGGCTCGGGCTTGTGACCAGGTGCGGCGACATCGACGGGCAAAAGCAAGTGCAGATGGGCAAGTAACCTCCCCTTCCTGGCTGGCAAATAGAGGAGGCTGGTATCCATAAACACATTGGAAAGGGGACATACCGATGGCAGAGCAGGTCAGAGAATTGTGTGCGTACTCCACCCATGTCAATTGCTGCGACCAGGAGTGGGGGGTTGCGTGAAGTCATGCATCGCAGTGCCTTCTCGAGCTCCTGATTTGCCCGCTCTGACTGCCCATTGGATTGGGGATGGAATCCGGAAGTCAGACTGACTGTGGCTCCCAGCAGGTGACAGAACTCCTTCCAAAAAGCGGAGGAGAATTGTGGACCACGGTCAGAAACTACATCCTTTGGCAGTCCGTGGATCCGGAAGGCGTGTTCCAGGACCACCTGGGCGGTCTCCTTGGCGGTTGGGAGCTTGGGGAGGGGAATGAAGTGTGCCATCTTGCTGAATCGGTCAACTATGGTGAGAATGACGGTCATGCCACTTGAAGGGGGCAGCCCCGTGACAAAGTCAAGGGCGATGTGAGACCAGGGACGTCTGGGCACAGGCAGGGGCTGCAGCAATCCGGCTGGGGGCTGGCAGGACGACTTGTGTTGGTTGCAGATGGGGCAGGCTTGGACGAATTCCCGTACATCCTTTCTCAGAGAGGGCCACCAGAACCTCTGGGCGAGCAGGTTGTAAGTGCGGGTGGAGCCAGGGTGACAAGCTAGGCGGGAGTCATGTCCCCACTGAACGACCTGGGACCTCAGGTTTTCGGGGACAAAAAGGCGGTCAGCTGGGCACGTGCTGGGACCGGGCTGGTTACGGAGAGCTTCCAGCACCTGTTCCTCAACAGCCCACTGAGAAATCACAGCACCAACTCCCACATCCGAGGCGTCCACCTCCACAATGAATTGCCGGTCCACATCAGGCATCTGGAGGATGGGAGCGGAGGTGAACCTTACCTTGAGGGTACTGAAGGCCTTGTCGGCTGCTGGGGTCCAGGTGAAGGGTTGCTTGGTGCTGGTTAGAGCAGTGAGAGGGGCAGCAACGGTACTGTAGTTCCGGATAAACTTTCTATAGAAGTTAGCAAACCCCAGAAACTGTTGCAGCTTCTTTCTGTTCTCCGGAACTGGCCATGAAGTGACTGCTGATACCTTGGCAGGATCCATTTGGATACTTCCCTCTGCCACTATGTACCCCAGGAAGGCCACTGTCTTGACGTGAAACTCACATTTCTCTGCCTTGGCGTAGAGGGAATTCTCCAGAAGACGATGAAGGACTTGCTGGACATGGCGGGTGTGTTCAGACAGGTTTCTGGAGTAGATTAAGATGTCATCCAGGTAAACGAAGACAAACTTGTTTAACATGTCCCGCAGTACATCATTCACTAGAGCCTGGAACACAGCAGGAGCATTGGTGAGGCCAAAAGGCATAACCAGATACTCGTAGTGGCCTGTTGGTGTATTGAATGCGGTCTTCCATTCATCTCCCTCCCGGACCCGCACAAGGTGGTAAGCGTTTCTGAGATCCAACTTGGTAAAAACAGTGGCTCCCTGGAGCAACTCAAAAGCAGAGGTGAGCAGAGGGAGAGGGTAACGGTTTTTCACTGTGATGTCGTTGAGTCCCCTGTAGTCGATGCAGGGGCGAAGAGATCCGTCCCTCTTCCCCACAAAGAAGAAGCCAGCACCAGCCGGAGATGAAGATGAACGGATCAATCCTGTGGACAGAGAGTCATTGATGTAGTCCTCCATGGACTTTCTTTCAGGAGCAGACAACGAATAAAGACGGCTCCTTGGAGGGGCTGTTCCAGGGAGGAGGTCGATGGCACAGTCGTACGGTCGGTGAGGGGGCAGAGATGTGGCTCTTGCTTTGTTAAACACTTCTCTGAGACCATGGTAGCATTCTGGGACATGGGAGAGGTCAGGAGCGGAGTTAGTAGGTACTGGCCGAGGGGGTAGTGCGGCAGCAAGCAGGCAGGTTCGGTGGCAGTCCTCTCCCCACTCCCTGATCACCCCGGTCACCCAGTCGAGCTGAGGGTTGTGCCGGGCGGAGCCATGGGTAACCCAGGATGAGGGGTTGGCCTGGAGAGGGGAGCAGGTGAAACTGGATAGTTTTTGATGGTTCCCGGACAGACCCATCAAGACCGGGGCCGTGACATGAGTGACCGATCCGAGTAAGTGTCCGTCCAGTGCCCGGGCAGGAATAGGAGGTGTCAAACGGAGGTTCTCCAGTCCCAGTTGGCGTGCCAGCTTGATGTCCATTATGTTGGCTTCGGGCGCCAGAATCCACCAGAGCAGCCAGGGTGTGAGTTGAGTCAGAGAGGCGGAGGTGAACTTGCAGCAGGGGTTTGCGGTCGGAGGACTGGATGGTCATTGAGCTCAACCGGACTCCCCCTATGCCCGGTGAGCTTCGGCTTTAAAGGGCAGGTTACCACACGATGTCCATCACCTCCACAATAGAGGCAGAGGTTTGAGGTGAAGCGGCGCTGGCGCTCTGCAGGAGTGAGAGAGGCTCGCCCAATCTCCATAGGCTCAGACTGATCAAGCTGACTTGGGTGAGTGGCAGTAGCTGACCGGAGCCCAGTCGGATCTCTCCGAATGCCGGTAGTTGGTGGACCTTGGCGCCCCCCTCTCACGACGACGGGTCTGTATCCTTCTGTCGATCCGGACAGTCAGTGCGATGGCTTCATCAAGAGTGGAAGGCAGTTCATGGGAGACCAACTCGTCCTTGATATAGTCAGCCAAGCTATGGAAGAACGCGTCCACCAACGATGGTGTGTTCCAAGAACTTCGTCTTGCCAGGGTTCGGAAGTCGATGGAATGGTCTGCGACTGTACGTCTGCCTTGTCGAATACTGAACAGTTCACGAGACGCCTCTGCGGTTGGTGAATCCAGGTCAAACACCTTCAGCATCTCCTCAGCAAACAGGTCGAAGGTTGCACATGCGGGGGTTTGACGTTCGAACTCTGCTGTTCCCCAGAGTCGAGCTCGGCCCGTCAGGTGAGTGATGGCATACCCGACCTTAGCCCCCTCCGTGGCGAAGGTCCTTGGCTGCAAGGAGAACTGAAGTCGGCAGCTAGTCAGGAATGGCCGGACCTGGGTAGAATCGCCGTTGAACCGCTCGGGGTTTCCAATCTTGGGTTCCGGGCAGCGGCTGCAATGACCGGGGCAGGTAACTCGGAGGCAGGGCTGGTGGGCAGACTGGCTGGGGTAAGGTTGGTGAGGAGTTGGATGATCATGGCGAGTTGTTGTTGCTGCTGCTGGGACTGCTGCTGGTGCTGCTGGAACTGCTGATGCTGTTGGTGGCCGACCTGAAGCAGAGAGGTGATGTCGCCGCTCATGCGGCCTAGCTCTCTCTCAGTGTGTTCCAGGCGTAGCATGGCGGTGGGTTGCTCAGGTTCTTCGGTTTCCATGTCGGGGAAGTGTGCGCTGAGTCCATGATGGTCAGATCGTACTGTCAAGGTTCAGACAGACGACAAGAGGACCACAATTGCGTCACACCAGAAAGTTTATTAAAACTTAAGGGAAAAGGGAAGTTGGGAGTGAGTGAAGGCTCCAGGGGTTATTCCGTCCAATGTGCTGGGTCTGTGCCCCCCCAGTGGCAGCGATGCGTCCGATGACGCCGGTGGTTGGTGGTCCAGAAGTCCTGGGGGGAGGAAACACAGACACAACGGGGCGGATGAAACAAGGCAGAAGTACAGTTCAAGGGAAATCCAAATACGTAGTAGCAAGGCAGAAGGCTGGTCAGAGTTACCGGGGTCGAAGAGTAGTCAGGAGTCGTAATGGCAGAAAGCAGGTCTGGTTTTCCTGGGGCAGAAGAGTATCCAAGAATCAGGCAGGTCCGGGGGTCACAAAACCAAGGGTGAGCCAGAAGCGCGAGCAAACAGGTTCCGGGTGTGAGCTTTGCAGACGATCTGACAAAGGAGAGCTGAAAGACAGGACTATAAATACTGGGAGAGGTTAGTGGGTAATGCAGCGCAGCTGGCAGAGTAATTAGAGCCGAGCAGAGCAGGGACAGGTGGAGCTAGTTAGGCTGAGTAGAGAGAGAGTGGTGAGCAGAGTGGAAACAAATTAAGGTGGTAACCCGGTGGAGTGAGAGGGCTCATGACAGTTTCACGTTTGTTACACTCAAACAGTGTCTCCTGTCATATGCTGAACTGGTCGCATTGTGGATTTTGCCTAAAACATGATTTTGGACAATGTTCATGGAACTCAGCTTAAAACGTACTTGCAGACTTGAAAACCCTTGCCTATTGTAGAGCGCGCCTGTCCTTCCAGTGCTGAACGAAAACCAATGATTTTGGACCCTGTTTTCATGCGAAAAGGCTAAAAGAAATGTTTCACGTTTGTTACACTCAAACAGTGTCTCCTGTCATATGCTGAACTGGTCGCATTGTGGATTTTGCCTAAAACATGATTTTAGACAATGTTCATGGAACTCAGCTTAAAACGTACTTGCAGACTTGAAAACCCTTGCCTACCGTAGAGCGCGCCTGTCCTTCCAGTGCTGAAAGAAAACCAATGAATTTGGACCCTGTTTTCATGCGAAATGGCTAAAAGAAATGTTTCACGTTTGTTACACTCAAACAGTGTCTCCTTCATATGCTGAACTGGTCGCATTGTGGATTTTGCCTAAAACATGATTTTGGAC
Organism: Coregonus clupeaformis; assembly: GCF_020615455.1. Lineage (NCBI taxonomy): Eukaryota > Metazoa > Chordata > Actinopteri > Salmoniformes > Salmonidae > Coregonus > Coregonus clupeaformis. The sequence goes on from NC_059192.1 coordinate 23,624,481, forward strand.
AATGTTCATGGAACTCATCTTAAAACGTACTTGCAGACTTGAAAACCCTTGCCTATTGTAGAGTGCGCCTGTCCTTCCAGTGCTGAACGAAAACCAATGGATTTTTGGACCCTGTTTTCATGCGAAAGGCTAAAAGAAATGTTTCACGTTTGTTACACTCAAACAGTGTCTCCTGTCATATGCTGAATTGGTCGCATTGTGGATTTTGCCTAAAACATGATTTTGGACAATGTTCATGGAACTCAGCTTAAAAACGTACTTGCAGACTTGAAAACCCTTGCCTACCGTAGAGCGCGCCTGTCCTTCCAGTGCTGAAAGAAAACCAATGAATTTGGACCCTGTTTTCATGCGAAATGGCTAAAAGAAATGTTTCACGTTTGTTACACTCAAACAGTGTCTCCTGTCATATGCTGAACTGGTCGCATTGTGGATTTGGCCTAAAACATGATTTTGGACAATGTTCATGGAACTCAGCTTAAAACGTACTTGCAGACTTGAAAACCCTTGCCTATTGTAGAGCGCGCCTGTCCTTCCAGCGCTGAACGAAAACCAATGATTTTGGACCCTGTTTTCATGCGAAATGGCTAAAAGAAATGTTTCACGTTTGTTACACTCAAACAGTGTCTCCTGTCATATGCTGAACTGGTCGCTTTGTGGATTTTGCCTAAAACATGATTTTGGACAATGTTCATGGAACTCAGCTTAAAACGTACTTGCAGACTTGAAAACCCTTGCCTATTGTAGAGCGCGCCTGTCCTTCCAGTGCTGAACGAAAACCAATGATTTTGGACCCAGTTTTCATGCGAAATGGCTAAAAGAAATGTTTCACGTTTGTTACACTCAAACAGTGTCTCCTGTCATATGCTGAACTGGTCGCATTGTGGATTTTGCCTAAAACATGATTTTGGACAATGTTCATGGAACTCATCTTAAAACGTACTTGCAGACTTGAAAACCCTTGCCTATTGTAGAGCGCGCCTGTCCTTCCAGTGCTGAACGAAAACCAATGATTTTGGACCCTGTTTTCATGCGAAATGGCTAAAATAAATGTTTCACGTTTGTTACACTCAAACAGTGTCTCCTGTCATATGCTGAACTGGTCGCATTGTGGATTTTGCCTAAAACATGATTTTGGACAATGTTCATGGAACTCAGCTTAAAACGTACTTGCAGACTTGAAAACCCTTGCCTATTGTAGAGCGCGCCTGTCCTTCCAGCGCTGAACGAAAACCAATGATTTTGGACCCTGTTTTCATGCGAAATGGCTAAAAGAAATGTTTCACGTTTGTTACACTCAAACAGTGTCTCCTGTCATATGCTGAACTGGTCGCATTTTGGATTTTGACTAAAACATGATTTTGGACGATGTTCATGGAACTCAGCTTAAAACGTACTTGCAGACTTGAAAACCCTTGCCTATTGTAGAGCGCGCCTGTCCTTCCAGTGCTGAACGAAAACCAATGATTTTGGACCCTGTTTTCATGCGAAATGGCTAAAAGAAATGTTTCACGTTTGTTACACTCAAACAGTGTCTCCTGTCATATGCTGAACTGGTCGCATTGTGGATTTTGCCTAAAACTTGATTTTGGACAATGTTCATGGAACTCAGCTTAAAACGTACTTGCAGACTTGAAAACCCTTGCCTATTGTAGAGCGCGCCTGTCCTTCCAGTGCTGAACGAAAACCAATGATTTTGGACCCTGTTTTCATGCGAAATGGCTAAAAGAAATGTTTCACGTTTGTTACACTCAAACAGTGTCTCCTGTCATATGCTGAACTGGTCGCATTGTGGATTTTGCCTAAAACATGATTTTAGACAATGTTCATGGAACTCAGCTTAAAACGTACTTGCAGACTTGAAAACCCTTGCCTATTGTAGAGCGCGCCTGTCCTTCCAGTGCTGAACGAAAACCAATGAATTTGGACCCTGTTTTCATGCGAAATGGCTAAAAGAAATGTTTCACGTTTGTTACACTCAAACAGTGTCTCCTGTCATATGCTGAACTGGTCGCATTGTGGATTTTGCCTAAAACATGATTTTGGACAATGTTCATGGAACTCAGCTTAAAACGTACTTGTAGACTTGAAAACCCTTGCCTATTGTAGAGCGCGCCTGTCCTTCCAGCGCTGAATGAAAACCAATGATTTTGGACCCTGTTTTCATGCGAAATGGCTAAAAGAAATGTTTCACGTTTGTTACACTCAAACAGTGTCTCCTGTCATATGCTGAACTGGTCGCATTGTGGATTTTGCCTAAAACATGATTTTGGACAATGTTCATGGAACTCAGCTTAAAACGTACTTGCAGACTTGAAAACCCTTGCCTATTGTAGAGCGCGCCTGTCCTTCCAGTGCTGAACGAAAACCAATGATTTTGGACCCAGTTTTCATGCGAAATGGCTAAAATAAATGTTTCACGTTTGTTACACTCAAACAGTGTCTCCTGTCATATGCTGAACTGGTCGCATTGTGGATTTTGCCTAAAACATGATTTTGGACAATGTTCATGGAACTCATCTTAAAACGTACTTGCAGACTTGAAAACCCTTGCCTATTGTAGAGCGCGCCTGTCCTTCCAGTGCTGAACGAAACCAATGATTTTGGACCCTGTTTTCATGCGAAATGGCTAAAAGAAATGTTTCACGTTTGTTACACTCAAACAGTGTCTCCTGTCATATGCTGAACTGGTCGCATTGTGGATTTTGCCTAAAACATGATTTTGGACAATGTTCATGGAACTCAGCTTAAAACGTACTTGTAGACTTGAAAACCCTTGCCTATTGTAGAGCGCGCCTGTCCTTCCAGCGCTGAACGAAAACCAATGAATTTGGACCCTGTTTTCATGCGAAATGGCTAAAAGAAATGTTTCACGTTTGTTACACTCAAACAGTGTCTCCTGTCATATGCTGAACTGGTCGCATTGTGGATTTTGCCTAAAACATGATTTTGGACAATGTTCATGGAACTCAGCTTAAAACGTACTTGCAGACTTGAAAACCCTTGCCTATCGTAGAGCGCGCCTGTCCTTCCAGTGCTGAACGAAAACCAATGATTTTGGACCCTGTTTTCATGCGAAATGGCTAAAAGAAATGTTTCACGTTGTTACACTCAAACAGTGTCTCCTGTCATATGCTGAACTGGTCGCATTGTGGATTTTGCCTAAAACATGATTTTGGACAATGTTCATGGAACTCATCTTAAAACGTACTTGCAGACTTGAAAACCCTTGCCTATTGTAGAGTGCGCCTGTCCTTCCAGTGCTGAACGAAAACCAATGAATTTTGGACCCTGTTTTCATGCGAAATGGCTAAAAGAAATGTTTCACGTTTGTTACATTCAAACAGTGTCTCCTGTCATATGCTGAACTGGTCGCATTGTGGATTTTGCCTAAAACATGATTTTGGACGATGTTCATGGAACTCAGCTTAAAACGTACTTGCAGACTTGAAAACCCTTGCCTACCGTAGAGCGCGCCTGTCCTTCCAGTGCTGAACGAAAACCAATGATTTTGGACCCTGTTTTCATGCGAAATGGCTAAAAGAAATGTTTCACGTTTGTTACACTCAAACAGTGTCTCCTGTCATATGCTGAACTGGTCGCATTGTGGATTTTGCCTAAAACATGATTTTGGACAATGTTCATGGAACTCAGCTTAAAACGTACTTGCAGACTTGAAAACCCTTGCCTATTGTAGAGCGCGCCTGTCCTTCCAGCGCTGAACGAAAACCAATGATTTTGGACCCTGTTTTCATGCGAAATGGCTAAAAGAAATGTTTCACGTTTGTTACACTCAAACAGTGTCTCCTGTCATATGCTGAACTGGTCGCATTGTGGATTTTGCCTAAAACATGATTTTGGACAATGTTCATGGAACTCAGCTTAAAACGTACTTGCAGACTTGAAAACCCTTGCCTATTGTAGAGCGCGCCTGTCCTTCCAGTGCTGAACGAAAACCAATGATTTTGGACCCAGTTTTCATGCGAAATGGCTAAAAGAAATGTTTCACGTTTGTTACACTCAAACAGTGTCTCCTGTCATATGCTGAACTGGTCGCATTGTGGATTTTGCCTAAAACATGATTTTGGACAATGTTCATGGAACTCATCTTAAAACGTACTTGCAGACTTGAAAACCCTTGCCTATTGTAGAGCGCGCCTGTCCTTCCAGTGCTGAACGAAAACCAATGATTTTGGACCCTGTTTTCATGCGAAAGGCAAAATAAATGTTTCACGTTTGTTACACTCAAACAGTGTCTCCTGTCATATGCTGAACTGGTCGCATTGTGGATTTTGCCTAAAACATGATTTTGGACAATGTTCATGGAACTCAGCTTAAAACGTACTTGCAGACTTGAAAACCCTTGCCTATTGTAGAGCGCGCCTGTCCTTCCAGTGCTGAACGAAAACCAATGATTTTGGACCCTGTTTTCATGCGAAATGGCTAAAAGAAATGTTTCACGTTTGTTACACTCAAACAGTGTCTCCTGTCATATGCTGAACTGGTCGCATTGTGGATTTTGCCTAAAACATGATTTTGGACAATGTTCATGGAACTCAGCTTAAAACGTACTTGCAGACTTGAAAACCCTTGCCTATTGTAGAGCGCGCCTGTCCTTCCAGTGCTGAACGAAAACCAATGATTTTGGACCCTGTTTTCATGCGAAATGGCTAAAATAAATGTTTCACGTTTGTTACACTCAAACAGTGTCTCCTGTCATATGCTGAACTGGTCGCATTGTGGATTTTGCCTAAAACATGATTTTGGACAATGTTCATGGAACTCATCTTAAAACGTACTTGCAGACTTGAAAACCCCTTGCCTATTGTAGAGCGCGCCTGTCCTTCCAGTGCTGAACGAAAACCAATGATTTTGGACCCTGTTTTCATGCGAAAAGGCTAAAAGAAATGTTTCACGTTTGTTACACTCAAACAGTGTCTCCTGTCATATGCTGAACTGGTCGCATTGTGGATTTTGCCTAAAACATGATTTTGGACAATGTTCATGGAACTCAGCTTAAAACGTACTTGCAGACTTGAAAACCCTTGCCTATCGTAGAGCGCGCCTGTCCTTCCAGTGCTGAACGAAAACCAATGAATTTGGACCCTGTTTTCATGCGAAATGGCTAAAAGAAATGTTTCACGTTTGTTACACTCAAACAGTGTCTCCTGTCATATGCTGAACTGGTCGCATTGTGGATTTTGCCTAAAACATGATTTTGGACAATGTTCATGGAACTCAGCTTAAAACGTACTTGCAGACTTGAAAACCCTTGCCTATTGTAGAGCGCGCCTGTCCTTCCAGTGCTGAACGAAAACCAATGATTTTGGACCCTGTTTTCATGCGAAATGGCTAAAAGAAATGTTTCACGTTTGTTACACTCAAACAGTGTCTCCTGTCATATGCTGAACTGGTCGCATTGTGGATTTTGCCTAAAACATGATTTTGGACAATGTTCATGGAACTCAGCTTAAAACGTACTTGCAGACTTGAAAACCCTTGCCTATTGTAGAGCGCGCCTGTCCTTCCAGTGCTGAACGAAAACCAATGATTTTGGACCCTGTTTTCATGCGAAATGGCTAAAATAAATGTTTCACGTTTGTTACACTCAAACAGTGTCTCCTGTCATATGCTGAACTGGTCGCATTGTGGATTTTGCCTAAAACATGATTTTGGACAATGTTCATGGAACTCAGCTTAAAACGTACTTGCAGACTTGAAAACCCTTGCCTATTGTAGAGCGCGCCTGTCCTTCCAGTGCTGAACGAAAACCAATGATTTTGGACCCTGTTTTCATGCGAAATGGCTAAAAGAAATGTTTCACGTTTGTTACACTCAAACAGTGTCTCCTGTCATATGCTGAACTGGTCGCATTGTGGATTTTGCCTAAAACATGATTTTGGACAATGTTCATGGAACTCAGCTTAAAACGTACTTGCAGACTTGAAAACCCTTGCCTATTGTAGAGCGCGCCTGTCCTTCCAGTGCTGAACGAAAACCAATGATTTTGGACCCTGTTTTCATGCGAAATGGCTAAAAGAAATGTTTCACGTTTGTTACACTCAAACAGTGTCCCCGTCATATGCTGAACTGGTCGCGTTGTGGATTTTGCCTAAAACATGATTTTGGACAATGTTCATGGAACTCAGCTTAAAACGTACTTGCAGACTTGAAAACCCTTGCCTATTGTAGAGCGCGCCTGTCCTTCCAGTGCTGAACAAAAACCAATGATTTTGGACCCTGTTTTCATGCGAAATGGCAAAAAGAAATGTTTCACGTTTGTTACACTCAAACAGTGTCTCCTGTCATATGCTGAACTGGTCGCATTGTGGATTTTGCCTAAAACATGATTTTGGACAATGTTCATGGAACTCAGCTTAAAACGTACTTGCAGACTTGAAAACCCTTGCCTATTGTAGAGCGCGCCTGTCCTTCCAGTGCTGAACGAAAACCAATGATTTTGGACCCTGTTTTCATGCGAAAAGGCTAAAAGAAATGTTTCACGTTTGTTACACTCAAACAGTGTCTCCTGTCATATGCTGAACTGGTCGCATTGTGGATTTTGCCTAAAACATGATTTTGGACAATGTTCATGGAACTCAGCTTAAAACGTACTTGCAGACTTGAAAACCCTTGCCTACCGTAGAGCGCGCCTGTCCTTCCAGTGCTGAACGAAAACCAATGATTTTGGACCCTGTTTTCATGCGAAATGGCTAAAAGAAATGTTTCACGTTTGTTACACTCAAACAGTGTCTCCTGTCATATGCTGAACTGGTCGCATTGTGGATTTGGCCTAAAACATGATTTTGGACAATGTTCATGGAACTCAGCTTAAAACGTACTTGCAGACTTGAAAACCCTTGCCTATTGTAGAGCGCGCCTGTCCTTCCAGTGCTGAACGAAAACCAATGATTTTGGACCCTGTTTTCATGCGAAAATGGCTAAAAGAAATGTTTCACGTTTGTTACACTCAAACAGTGTCTCCTGTCATATGCTGAACTGGTCGCATTGTGGATTTGGCCTAAAACATGATTTTGGACAATGTTCATGGAACTCAGCTTAAAACGTACTTGCAGACTTGAAAACCCTTGCCTATTGTAGAGCGCGCCTGTCCTTCCAGTGCTGAACGAAAACCAATGATTTTGGACCCTGTTTTCATGCGAAATGGCTAAAAGAAATGTTTCACGTTTGTTACACTCAAACAGTGTCTCCTGTCATATGCTGAACTGGTCGCATTGTGGATTTGGCCTAAAACATGATTTTGGACAATGTTCATGGAACTCAGCTTAAAACGTACTTGCAGACTTGAAAACCCTTGCCTACCGTAGAGCGCGCCTGTCCTTCCAGTGCTGAACGAAAACCAATGATTTTGGACCCTGTTTTCATGCGAAATGGCTAAAAGAAATGTTTCACGTTTGTTACACTCAAACAGTGTCTCCTGTCATATGCTGAACTGGTCGCATTGTGGATTTTGCCTAAAACATGATTTTGGACAATGTTCATGGAACTCAGCTTAAAACGTACTTGCAGACTTGAAAACCCTTGCCTATCGTAGAGCGCGCCTGTCCTTCCAGTGCTGAACGAAAACCAATGATTTTGGACCCTGTTTTCATGCGAAATGGCTAAAAGAAATGTTTCACGTTTGTTACACTCAAACAGTGTCTCCTGTCATATGCTGAACTGGTCGCATTGTGGATTTGGCCTAAAACATGATTTTGGACAATGTTCATGGAACTCAGCTTAAAACGTACTTGCAGACTTGAAAACCCTTGCCTATTGTAGAGCGCGCCTGTCCTTCCAGTGCTGAACGAAAACCAATGAATTTTGGACCCTGTTTTCATGCGAAATGGCTAAAAGAAATGTTTCACGTTTGTTACACTCAAACAGTGTCTCCTGTCATATGCTGAACTGGTCGCATTGTGGATTTTGCCTAAAACATGATTTTGGACAATATTCATGGAACTCATCTTAAAACGTACTTGCAGACTTGAAAACCCTTGCCTATCGTAGAGCGCACCTGTCCTTCCAGTGCTGAACGAAAACCAATGATTCTGGACCCTGTTTTCATGCGAAATGGCTAAAAGAAATGTTTCACCTTTGTTACACTCAAACAGTGTCTCCTGTCATATGCTGAACTGGTCGCATTGTGGATTTTGCCTAAAACATGATTTTGGACAATATTCATGGAACTCATCTTAAAACGTACTTGCAGACTTGAAAACCCTTGCCTATTGTAGAGCGCGCCTGTCCTTCCAGTGCTGAACGAAAACCAATGATTTTGGACCCTGTTTTCATGCGAAATGGCAAAAATAAATGTTTCACGTTTGTTACACTCAAACAGTGTCTCCTGTCATATGCTGAACTGGTCGCATTGTGGATTTGGCCTAAAACATGATTTTGGACAATGTTCATGGAACTCAGCTTAAAACGTACTTGCAGACTTGAAAACCCTTGCCTATTGTAGAGCGCGCCTGTCCTTCCAGTGCTGAACGAAAACCAAAGATTCTGGACCCTGTTTTCATTCGAAATGGCTAAAAGAAATGTTTCACGTTTGTTACACTCAAACAGTGTCTCCTGTCATATGCTGAACTGGTCGCATTTTGGATTTTGACTAAAACATGATTTTGGACAATGTTCATGGAACTCAGCTTAAAACGTACTTGCAGACTTGAAAACCCATGCCTATTGTAGAGCGCGCCTGTCCTTCCAGTGCTGAACGAAAACCAATGATTTTGGACCCCGTTTTCATGCGAAATGGCTAAAAGAAATGTTTCACGTTTGTTACACTCAAACAGTGTCTCCTGTCATATGCTGAACTGGTCGCATTGTGGATTTTGCCTAAAACTTGATTTTGGACAATGTTCATGGAACTCAGCTTAAAACGTACTTGCAGACTTGAAAACCCTTGCCTATTGTAGAGCGCGCCTGTCCTTCCAGTGCTGAACGAAAACCAATGATTTTGGTCCCTGTTTTCATGCGAAATGGCTAAAAGAAATGTTTCACGTTTGTTACACTCAAACAGTGTCTCCTGTCATAAGCTGAACTGGTCGCATTGTGGATTTAGCCTAAAACATGATTTTAGACAATGTTCATGGAACTCATCTTAAAACGTACTTGCAGACTTGAAAACCCATGCCTATTGTAGAGCGCGCCTGTCCTTCCAGTGCTGAACGAAAACCAATGAATTTGGACCCTGTTTTCATGCGAAATGGCTAAAAGAAATGTTTCACGTTTGTTACACTCAAACAGTGTCTCCTGTCATATGCTGAACTGGTCGCATTGTGGATTTTGCCTAAAACATGATTTTGGACAATGTTCATGGAACTCAGCTTAAAACGTACTTGCAGACTTGAAAACCCTTGCCTACCGTAGAGCGCGCCTGTCCCTTCCAGTGCTGAACGAAAACCAATGATTTTGGACCCTGTTTTCATGCGAAATGGCTAAAAGAAATGTTTCACGTTTGTTACACTCAAACAGTGTCTCCTGTCATATGCTGAACTGGTCGCATTGTGGATTTTGCCTAAAACATGATTTTGGACAATGTTCATGGAACTCAGCTTAAAACGTACTTGCAGACTTGAAAACCCTTGCCTATTGTAGAGCGCGCCTGTCCTTCCAGTGCTGAACGAAAACCAATGATTTTGGACCCTGTTTTCATGCGAAATGGCTAAAAGAAATGTTTCACGTTTATTACACTCAAACAGTGTCTCCTGTCATATGCTGAACTGGTCGCATTGTGGATTTTGCCTAAAACATGATTTTGGACAATGTTCATGGAACTCATCTTAAAACGTACTTGCAGACTTGAAAACCCTTGCCTACCGTAGAGCGCGCCTGTCCTTCCAGTGCTGAACGAAAACCAATGATTCTGGACCCTGTTTTCATTCGAAATGGCTAAAAGAAATGTTTCACGTTTGTTACACTCAAACAGTGTCTCCTGTCATATGCTGAACTGGTCGCATTGTGGATTTTGCCTAAAACATGATTTTGGACAATGTTCATGGAACTCAGCTTAAAACGTACTTGCAGACTTGAAAACCCATGCCTACCGTAGAGCGCGCCTGTCCTTCCAGTGCTGAACGAAAACCAATGATTTTGGACCCTGTTTTCATGCGAAATGGCTAAAAGAAATGTTTCACGCTTGTTACACTCAAACAGTGTCTCCTGTCATATGCTGAACTGGTCGCATTGTGGATTTGGCCTAAAACATGATTTTGGACAATGTTCATGGAACTCAGCTTAAAACGTACTTGCAGACTTGAAAACCCTTGCCTATTGTAGAGCGCGCCTGTCCTTCCAGTGCTGAACGAAAACCCATGATTTTGGACCCTGTTTTCATGCGAAATGGCTAAAAGAAATGTTTAACGTTTGTTACACTCAAACAGTGTCTCCTGTCATATGCTGAACTGGTCGCATTGTGGATTTTACCTAAAACATGATTTTGGACAATGTTCATGGAACTCAGCTTAAAAATTACTTGCAGACTTGAAAACCCTTGCCTATTGTAGAGCGCGCCTGTCCTTCCAGTGCTGAACGAAAACCCATGATTTTGGACCCTGTTTTCATGCGAAATGGCTAAAAGAAATGTTTCACGTTTGTTACACTCAAACAGTGTCTCCTGTCATATGCTGAACTGGTCGCATTGTGGATTTTGACCTAAAACATGATTTTGGACAATGTTCATGGAACTCAGCTTAAAACGTACTTGCAGACTTGAAAACCCTTGCCTACCGTAGAGCGCGCCTGTCCTTCCAGTGCTGAACGAAAACCAATGATTTTGGACCCTGTTTTCATGCGAAATGGCTAAAAGAAATGTTTCACGTTTGTTACACTCAAACAGTGTCTCCTGTCATAAGCTGAACTGGTCGCATTGTGGATTTGGCCTAAAACATGATTTTGGACAATGTTCATGGAACTCAGCTTAAAACGTACTTGCAGACTTGAAAACCCATGCCTATTGTAGAGCGCGCCTGTCCTTCCAGTGCTGAACGAAAACCAATGAATTTGGACCCTGTTTTCATGCGAAATGGCTAAAAGAAATGTTTCACGTTTGTTACACTCAAACAGTGTCTCCTGTCATATGCTGAACTGGTCGCATTGTGGATTTTGCCTAAAACATGATTTTGGACAATATTCATGGAACTCATCTTAAAACGTACTTGCAGACTTGAAAACCCTTGCCTATTGTAGAGCGCGCCTGTCCTTCCAGTGCTGAACGAAAACCAATGATTTTGGACCCTGTTTTCATGCGAAATGGCTAAAAGAAATGTTTCACGTTTGTTACACTCAAACAGTGTCTCCTGTCATATGCTGAACTGGTCGCATTGTGGATTTTGCCTAAAACATGATTTTGGACAATGTTCATGGAACTCAGCTTAAAACGTACTTGCAGACTTGAAAACCCCTTGCCTATTGTAGAGCGCGCCTGTCCTTCCAGTGCTGAACGAAAACCAATGATTCTGGACCCTGTTTTCATGCGAAATGGCTAAAAGAAATGTTTCACGTTTGTTACACTCAAACAGTGTCTCCTGTCATATGCTGAACTGGTCGCATTTTGGATTTTGACTAAAACATGATTTTGGACGATGTTCATGGAACTCAGCTTAAAACGTACTTGCAGACTTGAAAACCCATGCCTATTGTAGAGCGCGCCTGTCCTTCCAGTGCTGAACGAAAACCAATGATTTTGCACCCCGTTTTCATGCGAAATGGTAAAAGAAATGTTTCACGTTGTTACACTCAAACAGTGTCTCCTGTCATATGCTGAACTGGTCGCATTGTGGATTTTGCCTAAAACTTGATTTTGGACAATGTTCATGGAACTCAGCTTAAAACGTACTTGCAGACTTGAAAACCCTTGCCTATTGTAGAGCGCGCCTGTCCTTCCAGTGCTGAACGAAAACCAATGATTCTGGACCCTGTTTTCATGCGAAATGGCTAAAAGAAATGTTTCACGTTTGTTACACTCAAACAGTGTCTCCTGTCATAAGCTGAACTGGTCTCATTGTGGATTTAGCCTAAAACATGATTTTAGACAATGTTCATGGAACTCATCTTAAAACGTACTTGCAGACTTGAAAACCCATGCCTATTGTAGAGCGCGCCTGTCCTTCCAGTGCTGAACGAAAACCAATGAATTTGGACCCTGTTTTCATGCGAAATGGCTAAAAGAAATGTTTCACGTTTGTTACACTCAAACAGTGTCTCCTGTCATATGCTGAACTGGTCGCATTGTGGATTTTGCCTAAAACATGATTTTGGACAATGTTCATGGAACTCATCTTAAAACGTACTTGCAGACTTGAAAACCCTTGCCTACCGTAGAGCGCGCCTGTCCTTCCAGTGCTGAACGAAAACCAATGATTTTGGACCCTGTTTTCATGCGAAAAGGCTAAAAGAAATGTTTCACGTTTGTTACACTCAAACAGTGTCTCCTGTCATATGCTGAACTGGTCGCATTGTGGATTTTGCCTAAAACATGATTTTGGACAATGTTCATGGAACTCAGCTTAAAACGTACTTGCAGACTTGAAAACCCTTGCCTACCGTAGAGCGCGCCTGTCCTTCCAGTGCTGAACGAAAACCAATGATTTTGGACCCTGTTTTCATGCGAAATGGCTAAAATAAATGTTTCACGTTTGTTACACTCAAACAGTGTCTCCTGTCATATGCTGAACTGGTCGCATTGTGGATTTTGACCTAAAACATGATTTTGGACAATGTTCATGGAACTCATCTTAAAACGTACTTGCAGACTTGAAAACCCTTGCCTACCGTAGAGCGCGCCTGTCCTTCCAGTGCTGAACGAAAACCAATGATTCTGGACCCTGTTTTCATGCGAAATGGCTAAAAGAAATGTTTCACGTTTGTTACACTCAAACAGTGTCTCCTGTCATATGCTGAACTGGTCGCATTGTGGATTTTGCCTAAAACATGATTTTAGACAATGTTCATGGAACTCATCTTAAAACGTACTTGCAGACTTGAAAACCCTTGCCTACCGTAGAGCGCGCCTGTCCTTCCAGTGCTGAACGAAAACCAATGATTCTGGACCCTGTTTTCATGCGAAATGGCTAAAAGAAATGTTTCACGTTTGTTACACTCAAACAGTGTCTCCTGTCATATGCTGAACTGGTCGCATTGTGGATTTTGCCTAAAACATGATTTTGGACAATATTCATGGAACTCATCTTAAAACGTACTTGCAGACTTGAAAACCCTTGCCTACCGTAGAGCGCGCCTGTCCTTCCAGTGCTGAACGAAACCAATGAATTTTGGACCCTGTTTTCATGCGAAATGGCAAAAAGAAATGTTTCACGTTTGTTACACTCAAACAGTGTCTCCTGTCATATGCTGAACTGGTCGCATTGTGGATTTTGCCTAAAACATGATTTTGGACAATATTCATGGAACTCACCTTAAAACGTACTTGCAGACTTGAAAACCCCTGCCTATCGTAGAGCGCGCCTGTCCTTCCAGTGCTGAACGAAAACCAAAGATTTTGGACCCTGTTTTCATGCGAAATGGCTAAAAGAAATGTTTCACGTTTGTTACACTCAAACAGTGTCTCCTGTCATATGCTGAACTGGTCGCATTTTGGATTTTGCCTAAAACATGATTTTGGACGATGTTCATGGAACTCAGCTTAAAACGTACTTGCAGACTTGAAAACCCATGCCTATTGTAGAGCGCGCCTGTCCTTCCAGTGCTGAACGAAAACCAATGATTTTGCACCCCGTTTTCATGCGAAATGGTAAAAGAAATGTTTCACGTTTGTTACACTCAAACAGTGTCTCCTGTCATATGCTGAACTGGTCGCATTGTGGATTTTGCCTAAAACTTGATTTTAGACAATGTTCATGGAACTCAGCTTAAAACGTACTTGCAGACTTGAAAACCCTTGCCTATTGTAGAGCGCGCCTGTCCTTCCAGTGCTGTACGAAAACCAATGATTTTGGTCCCTGTTTTCATGCGAAATGGCTAAAAGAAATGTTTCACGTTTGTTACACTCAAACAGTGTCTCCTGTCATAAGCTGAACTGGTCTCATTGTGGATTTAGCCTAAAACATGATTTTAGACAATGTTCATGGAACTCATCTTAAAACGTACTTGCAGACTTGAAAACCCATGCCTATTGTAGAGCGCGCCTGTCCTTCCAGTGCTGAACGAAAACCAATGAATTTGGACCCTGTTTTCATGCGAAATGGCTAAAAGAAATGTTTCACGTTTGTTACACTCAAACAGTGTCTCCTGTCATATGCTGAACTGGTCGCATTGTGGATTTTGCCTAAAACATGATTTTGGACAATGTTCATGGAACTCATCTTAAAACGTACTTGCAGACTTGAAAACCCTTGCCTATTGTAGAGCGCGCCTGTCCTTCCAGTGCTGAACGAAAACCAATGGTTTTTTACCCTGTTTTCATGCGAAAAGGCTAAAAGAAATGTTTCACGTTTGTTACACTCAAACAGTGTCTCCTGTCATATGCTGAACTGGTCGCATTGTGGATTTTGCCTAAAACATGATTTTGGACAATGTTCATGGAACTCAGCTTAAAACGTACTTGCAGACTTGAAAACCCTTGCCTACCGTAGAGCGCGCCTGTCCTTCCAGTGCTGAACGAAAACCAATGATTTTGGACCCTGTTTTCATGCGAAATGGCTAAAATAAATGTTTCACGTTTGTTACACTCAAACAGTGTCTCCGGTCATATGCTGAACTGGTCGCATTGTGGATTTGACCTAAAACATGATTTTGGACAATGTTCATGGAACTCATCTTAAAACGTACTTGCAGACTTGAAAACCCTTGCCTACCGTAGAGCGCGCCTGTCCTTCCAGTGCTGAACGAAAACCAATGATTCTGGACCCTGTTTTCATTCGAAATGGCTAAAAGAAATGTTTCACGTTTGTTACACTCAAACAGTGTCTCCTGTCATAAGCTGAACTGGTCTCATTGTGGATTTTGCCTAAAACATGATTTTAGACAATGTTCATGGAACTCATCTTAAAACGTACTTGCAGACTTGAAAACCCATGCCTATTGTAGAGCGCGCCTGTCCTTCCAGTGCTGAACGAAAACCAATGAATTTGGACCCTGTTTTCATGCGAAATGGCTAAAAGAAATGTTTCACGTTTGTTACACTCAAACAGTGTCTCCTGTCATATGCTGAACTGGTCGCATTGTGGATTTTGCCTAAAACATGATTTTGGACAATATTCATGGAACTCATCTTAAAACGTACTTGCAGACTTGAAAACCCTTGCCTACCGTAGAGCGCGCCTGTCCTTCCAGTGCTGAACGAAAACCAATGAATTTGGTCCCTGTTTTCATGCGAAATGGCTAAAAGAAATGTTTCACGTTTGTTACACTCAAACAGTGTCTCCTGTCATATGCTGAACTGGTCGCATTGTGGATTTTGCCTAAAACATGATTTTGGACAATATTCATGGAACTCATCTTAAAACGTACTTGCAGACTTGAAAACCCCTGCCTACCGTAGAGCGCGCCTGTCCTTCCAGTGCTGAACGAAAGCCAATGAATTTGGTCCCTGTTTTCATGCGAAATGGCTAAAAGAAATGTTTCACGTTTGTTACATTCAAACAGTGTCTCCTGTCATATGCTGAACTGGTCGCATTTTGGATTTTGACTAAAACATGATTTTGGACGATGTTCATGGAACTCAGCTTAAAACGTACTTGCAGACTTGAAAACCCTTGCCTATTGTAGAGCGCGCCTGTCCTTCCAGTGCTGAACGAAAACCAATGATTTTGGACCCGTTTTCATGCGAAATGGCAAAAAGAAATGTTTCACGTTTGTTACACTCAAACAGTGTCTCCTGTCATATGCTGAACTGGTCGCATTGTGGATTTTGCCTAAAACATGATTTTGGACAATGTTCATGGAACTCAGCTTAAAACGTACTTGCAGACTTGAAAACCCTTGCCTATTGTAGAGCGCGCCTGTCCTTCCAGTGCTGAACGAAAACCAATGATTTTGGACCCTGTTTTCATGCGAAATGGCTAAAAGAAATGTTTCACGTTTGTTACACTCAAACAGTGTCTCCTGTCATATGCTGAACTGGTCGCATTGTGGATTTGGCCTAAAACATGATTTTGGACAATGTTCATGGAACTCAGCTTAAAACGTACTTGCAGACTTGAAAACCCTTGCCTATCGTAGAGCGCGCCTGTCCTTCCAGTGCTGAACGAAAACCAATGATTTTGGACCCTGTTTTCATGCGAAATGGCTAAAAGAAATGTTTCACGTTTGTTACACTCAAACAGTGTCCCCTGTCATATGCTGAACTGGTCGCGTTGTGGATTTTGCCTAAAACATGATTTTGGACAATGTTCATGGAACTCAGCTTAAAACGTACTTGCAGACTTGAAAACCCCTTGCCTATTGTAGAGCGCGCCTGTCCTTCCAGTGCTGAACGAAAACCAATGATTTTGGACCCTGTTTTCATGCGAAATGGCAAAAGAAATGTTTCACGTTTGTTACACTCAAACAGTGTCTCCTGTCATATGCTGAACTGGTCGCATTGTGGATTTTGCCTAAAACATGATTTTGGACAATGTTCATGGAACTCAGCTTAAAACGTACTTGCAGACTTGAAAACCCCTTGCCTACTGTAGAGCGCGCCTGTCCTTCCAGTGCTGAACGAAAACCAATGATTTTGGACCCTGTTTTCATGCGAAAAGGCTAAAAGAAATGTTTCACGTTTGTTACACTCAAACAGTGTCTCCGGTCATATGCTGAACTGGTCGCTTGTGGATTTGGCCTAAAACATCATTTTGGACAATGTTCATGGAACTCAGCTTAAAACGTACTTGCAGACTTGAAAACCCTTGCCTATTGTAGAGCGCGCCTGTCCTTCCAGTGCTGAACGAAAACCAATGATTTTGGACCCTGTTTTCATGCGAAATGGCTAAAATAAATGTTTCACGTTTGTTACACTCAAACAGTGTCTCCTGTCATATGCTGAACTGGTCGCATTGTGGATTTTGCCTAAAACATGATTTTGGACAATGTTCATGGAACTCATCTTAAAACGTACTTGCAGACTTGAAAACCCTTGCCTATTGTAGAGCGCGCCTGTCCTTCCAGTGCTGAACGAAAACCAATGATTTTGGACCCTGTTTTCATGCGAAAAGGCTAAAAGAAATGTTTCACGTTGTTACACTCAAACAGTGTCTCCTGTCATATGCTGAACTGGTCGCATTGTGGATTTTGCCTAAAACATGATTTTGGACAATGTTCATGGAACTCAGCTTAAAACGTACTTGCAGACTTGAAAACCCTTGCCTATTGTAGAGCGCGCCTGTCCTTCCAGTGCTGAACGAAAACCAATGAATTTGGACCCTGTTTTCATGCGAAATGGCTAAAAGAAATGTTTCACGTTTGTTACACTCAAACAGTGTCTCCTGTCATATGCTGAACTGGTCGCATTGTGGATTTTGCCTAAAACATGATTTTGGACAATATTCATGGAACTCATCTTAAAACGTACTTGCAGACTTGAAAACCCTTGCCTACCGTAGAGCGCACCTGTCCTTCCAGTGCTGAACGAAAACCAATGATTTTGGACCCTGTTTTCATGCGAAATGGCTAAAAGAAATGTTTCACGTTTGTTACACTCAAACAGTGTCTCCTGTCATATGCTGAACTGGTCGCATTGTGGATTTTGCCTAAAACATGATTTTGGACAATATTCATGGAACTCAGCTTAAAACGTACTTGCAGACTTGAAAACCCTTGCCTATTGTAGAGCGCGCCTGTCCTTCCAGTGCTGAACGAAAACCAATGATTTTGGACCCTGTTTTCATGCGAAATGGCAAAAATAAATGTTTCACGTTTGTTACACTCAAACAGTGTCTCCTGTCATATGCTGAACTGGTCGCATTGTGGATTTTGCCTAAAACATGATTTTGGACAATGTTCATGGAACTCAGCTTAAAACGTACTTGCAGACTTGAAAACCCTTGCCTATTGTAGAGCGCGCCTGTCCTTCCAGTGCTGAACGAAAACCAATGATTCTGGACCCTGTTTTCATTCGAAATGGCTAAAAGAAATGTTTCACGTTTGTTACACTCAAACAGTGTCTCCTGTCATATGCTGAACTGGTCGCATTTTGGATTTTGACTAAAACATGATTTTGGACAATGTTCATGGAACTCAGCTTAAAACGTACTTGCAGACTTGAAAACCCTTGCCTACCGTAGAGCGCGCCTGTCCTTCCAGTGCTGAACGAAAACCAATGATTTTGGACCCAGTTTTCATGCGAAATGGCTAAAAGAAATGTTTCACGTTTGTTACACTCAAACAGTGTCCCCGTCATATGCTGAACTGGTCGCGTTGTGGATTTTGCCTAAAACATGATTTTGGACAATGTTCATGGAACTCAGCTTAAAACGTACTTGCAGACTTGAAAACCCTTGCCTATTGTAGAGCGCGCCTGTCCTTCCAGTGCTGAACAAAAACCAATGATTTTGGACCCTGTTTTCATGCGAAATGGCAAAAATAAATGTTTCACGTTTGTTACACTCAAACAGTGTCTCCTGTCATATGCTGAACTGGTCGCATTGTGGATTTTGCCTAAAACATGATTTTGGACAATGTTCATGGAACTCAGCTTAAAACGTACTTGCAGACTTGAAAACCCTTGCCTATTGTAGAGCGCGCCTGTCCTTCCAGTGCTGAACGAAAACCAATGATTTTGGACCCTGTTTTCATGCGAAAAGGCTAAAAGAAATGTTTCACGTTTGTTACACTCAAACAGTGTCTCCTGTCATATGCTGAACTGGTCGCTTTGTGGATTTTGCCTAAAACATCATTTTGGACAATGTTCATGGAACTCAGCTTAAAACGTACTTGCAGACTTGAAAACCCTTGCCTATTGTAGAGCGCGCCTGTCCTTCCAGTGCTGAACGAAAACCAATGATTTTGGACCCTGTTTTCATGCGAAATGGCTAAAATAAATGTTTCACGTTTGTTACACTCAAACAGTGTCTCCTGTCATATGCTGAACTGGTCGCATTGTGGATTTTGCCTAAAACATGATTTTGGACAATGTTCATGGAACTCATCTTAAAACGTACTTGCAGACTTGAAAACCCTTGCCTATTGTAGAGCGCGCCTGTCCTTCCAGTGCTGAACGAAAACCAATGATTTTGGACCCTGTTTTCATGCGAAAAGGCTAAAATAAATGTTTCACGTTTGTTACACTCAAACAGTGTCTCCTGTCATATGCTGAACTGGTCGCATTGTGGATTTTGCCTAAAACAT
Source organism: Coregonus clupeaformis (assembly GCF_020615455.1). NCBI lineage: Eukaryota > Metazoa > Chordata > Actinopteri > Salmoniformes > Salmonidae > Coregonus > Coregonus clupeaformis. The sequence goes on from NC_059192.1 coordinate 23,643,765, forward strand.
GATTTTGGACAATGTTCATGGAACTCAGCTTAAAACGTACTTGTAGACTTGAAAACCCTTGCCTATTGTAGAGCGCGCCTGTCCTTCCAGCGCTGAACGAAAACCAATGAATTTGGACCCTGTTTTCATGCGAAATGGCTAAAAGAAATGTTTCACGTTTGTTACACTCAAACAGTGTCTCCTGTCATATGCTGAACTGGTCGCATTGTGGATTTTGCCTAAAACATGATTTTGGACAATATTCATGGAACTCATCTTAAAACGTACTTGCAGACTTGAAAACCCTTGCCTACCGTAGAGCGCACCTGTCCTTCCAGTGCTGAACGAAAACCAATGATTCTGGACCCTGTTTTCATGCGAAATGGCTAAAAGAAATGTTTCACCTTTGTTACACTCAAACAGTGTCTCCTGTCATATGCTGAACTGGTCGCATTGTGGATTTTGCCTAAAACATGATTTTGGACAATATTCATGGAACTCATCTTAAAACGTACTTGCAGACTTGAAAACCCTTGCCTATTGTAGAGCGCGCCTGTCCTTCCAGTGCTGAACGAAAACCAAAGATTCTGGACCCTGTTTCATGCGAAATGGCTAAAAGAAATGTTTCACGTTGTTACACTCAAACAGTGTCTCCTGTCATATGCTGAACTGGTCGCATTGTGGATTTTGACTAAAACATGATTTTGGACAATGTTCATGGAACTCAGCTTAAAACGTACTTGCAGACTTGAAAACCCATGCCTATTGTAGAGCGCGCCTGTCCTTCCAGTGCTGAACGAAAACCAATGATTTTGGACCCTGTTTTCATGCGAAATGGTAAAAGAAATGTTTCACGTTTGTTACACTCAAACAGTGTCTCCTGTCATATGCTGAACTGGTCGCATTGTGGATTTTGCCTAAAACTTGATTTTGGACAATGTTCATGGAACTCAGCTTAAAAACGTACTTGCAGACTTGAAAACCCATGCCTATTGTAGAGCGCGCCTGTCCTTCCAGTGCTGAACGAAAACCAATGATTTTGGACCCCTGTTTTCATGCGAAATGGTAAAAGAAATGTTTCACGTTTGTTACACTCAAACAGTGTCTCCTGTCATATGCTGAACTGGTCGCATTGTGGATTTTGCCTAAAACATGATTTTGGACAATGTTCATGGAACTCAGCTTAAAACGTACTTGCAGACTTGAAAACCCTTGCCTACCGTAGAGCGCGCCTGTCCTTCCAGTGCTGAACGAAAACCAATGATTTTGGACCCTGTTTTCATGCGAAATGGCTAAAAGAAATGTTTCACGTTTGTTACACTCAAACAGTGTCTCCTGTCATATGCTGAACTGGTCGCATTGTGGATTTGGCCTAAAACATGATTTTGGACAATGTTCATGGAACTCAGCTTAAAACGTACTTGCAGACTTGAAAACCCTTGCCTATTGTACAGCGCGCCTGTACTTCCAGTGCTGAACTAAAACTAATGATTTTGGACCCTGTTTTCATACGAAATGGCTAAAAGAAATGTTTCACGTTTGAAACACTCAAACAGTGTCTCCTGTCATATGCTGAACTGGTCGCATTGTGGATTTGGCCTAAAACATGATTTTGGACAATGCTCATGGAACTCAGCTTAAAACGTACTTGCAGACTTGAAAACCCTTGCCTATTGTAGAGCGCGCCTGTCCTTCCAGTGCTGAACGAAAACCAATGATTTTGGACCCTGTTTTCATGCGAAAAGGCTAAAAGAAATGTTTCACGTTGTTACACTCAAACAGTGTCTCCTGTCATATGCTGAACTGGTCGCTTGTGGATTTTGCCTAAAACATCATTTTGGACAATGTTCATGGAACTCAGCTTAAAACGTACTTGCAGACTTGAAAACCCTTGCCTATTGTAGAGCGCGCCTGTCCTTCCAGTGCTGAACGAAAACCAATGATTTTGGACCCTGTTTTCATGCGAAATGGCTAAAATAAATGTTTCACGTTTGTTACACTCAAACAGTGTCTCCTGTCATATGCTGAACTGGTCGCATTGTGGATTTTGCCTAAAACATGATTTTGGACAATGTTCATGGAACTCATCTTAAAACGTACTTGCAGACTTGAAAACCCTTGCCTATTGTAGAGCGCGCCTGTCCTTCCAGTGCTGAACGAAAACCAATGATTTTGGACCCTGTTTTCATGCGAAAAGGCTAAAATAAATGTTTCACGTTTGTTACACTCAAACAGTGTCTCCTGTCATATGCTGAACTGGTCGCATTGTGGATTTTGCCTAAAACATGATTTTGGACAATGTTCATGGAACTCAGCTTAAAACGATACTTGTAGACTTGAAAACCCTTGCCTATTGTAGAGCGCGCCTGTCCTTCCAGGCTGAACGAAAACCAATGAATTTGGACCCTGTTTTCATGCGAAATGGCTAAAAGAAATGTTTCACGTTTGTTACACTCAAACAGTGTCTCCTGTCATATGCTGAACTGGTCGCATTGTGGATTTTGCCTAAAACATGATTTTGGACAATATTCATGGAACTCATCTTAAAACGTACTTGCAGACTTGAAAACCCTTGCCTACCGTAGAGCGCACCTGTCCTTCCAGTGCTGAACGAAAACCAATGATTCTGGACCCTGTTTTCATGCGAAATGGCTAAAAGAAATGTTTCACCTTTGTTACACTCAAACAGTGTCTCCTGTCATATGCTGAACTGGTCGCATTGTGGATTTTGCCTAAAACATGATTTTGGACAATATTCATGGAACTCATCTTAAAACGTACTTGCAGACTTGAAAACCCTTGCCTATTGTAGAGCGCGCCTGTCCTTCCAGTGCTGAACGAAAACCAAAGATTCTGGACCCTGTTTTCATTCGAAATGGCTAAAAGAAATGTTTCACGTTTGTTACACTCAAACAGTGTCTCCTGTCATATGCTGAACTGGTCGCATTTTGGATTTTGACTAAAACATGATTTTGGACGATGTTCATGGAACTCAGCTTAAAACGTACTTGCAGACTTGAAAACCCATGCCTATTGTAGAGCGCGCCTGTCCTTCCAGTGCTGAACGAAAACCAATGATTTTGCACCCCGTTTTCATGCGAAATGGTAAAAGAAATGTTTCACGTTTGTTACACTCAAACAGTGTCTCCTGTCATATGCTGAACTGGTCGCATTGTGGATTTTGCCTAAAACTTGATTTTAGACAATGTTCATGGAACTCAGCTTAAAACGTACTTGCAGACTTGAAAACCCATGCCTATTGTAGAGCGCGCCTGTCCTTCCAGTGCTGAACGAAAACCAATGATTTTGCACCCCGTTTTCATGCGAAATGGTAAAAGAAATGTTTCACGTTTGTTACACTCAAACAGTGTCTCCTGTCATATGCTGAACTGGTCGCATTGTGGATTTTGCCTAAAACATGATTTTGGACAATGTTCATGGAACTCATCTTAAAACGTACTTGCAGACTTGAAAACCCTTGCCTACCGTAGAGCGTGCCTGTCCTTCCAGTGCTGAACGAAAACCAATGAATTTGGACCCTGTTTTCATGCGAAATGGCTAAAAGAAATGTTTCACGTTTGTTACACTCAAACAGTGTCTCCTGTCATATGCTGGACTGGTCGCATTATGGATTTTGCCTAAAACATGATTTTGGACAATGTTCATGGAACTCAGCTTAAAACGTACTTGCAGACTTGAAAACCCTTGCCTATTGTAGAGCGCGCCTGTCCTTCCAGTGCTGAACGAAAACCAATGATTTTGGACCCTGTTTTATTGCGAAATGGCTAAAAGAAATGTTTCACGTTTGTTACACTCAAACAGTGTCCCCGTCATATGCTGAACTGGTCGCATTGTGGATTTTGCCTAACACATGATTTTGGACAATGTTCATGGAACTCAGCTTAAAACGTACTTGCAGACTTGAAAACCCTTGCCTATTGTAGAGCGCGCCTTTCCTTCCAGTGTTGAATGAAAACCAATGATTTTGCTCCCTGTTTTCATGCGAAATGGATAAAATAAATGTTTCACGTTTGTTACACTCAAACAGTGTCTCCTGTCATATGCTGAACTGGTCGCATTGTGGATTTTGCCTAAAATATGATTTTGGACAATGTTCATTGAACTCAGCTTAAAACGTACTTGCAGACTTGAAAACCCTTGCCTATTGTAGAGTGTGCCTGTCCTTCCAGTGCTGAACGAAAACCAATGATTTTGGACCCTGTTTTCATGCGAAATGGCTAAAAGATATGTTTCACCTTTGTTACACTCAAACAGTGTCTCCTGTCATATGCTGAACTGGTCGCATTGTGGATTTTGCCTAAAACATGATTTTGGACAATGTTCATGGAACTCAGCTTAAAACGTACTTGCAGACTTGAAAACCCTTGCCTCCCGTAGAGCGCGCCTGTCCTTCCAGTGCTGAACGAAAACCAATGAATTTGGACCCTGTTTTCATGCGAAATGGCTAAAAGAAATGTTTCACGTTTGTTACACTCAAACAGTGTGTCATATGCTGAACTGGTCGCATTGTGGATTTTGCCTACTTATTTTAAAAGTTTAACAGTTAAAATCATGTTATTTTTTATCACATTGGATGATATTTAGATGAAAAATGTACTGTTGCTGGTACATCGATAAAGTTCAAACGTAAAGTTACTCGCTTCCTCCTCAAAGAACTTGAATTCAGGAGGCCAGACTATTGAGGCTTGGTGTGACATCACATATATACGCTCATTTTAATACACCAATTGTAACATCTTATTTTCTCACCTAATTTAAATAAGTACCTCCTTGTAACCGTCATCGCACAAGGTGTGTTCGCAGAGGGGTGTGGTGTACCTAACTAGCTACACTGTAACAGAAAACTGTAATTCATATCCACTGAAGGCACCTGGTCTATTTTTGCATCTCAGTTGGTATTTTCGCATACAGTACTCTAACGCCATGGACCAGAGCTATAATCTGTCACTAGCTCTGATCCAGGGCATAGCTAGTAGCTATGACCTGGACCATTAAAGTGACCCATCCACATAGCTAGATGTTATAGCATTTCTTTCACATGACCCATCAATTTAGACAAGTGTGTCTCGGTAAGCATCATCTAATAATAATACAGTTATACCAATCCACTGCTTTTAAATCTTTGGGGGGGTGTGAACGAGTGCACATAGGAGAAGGAGTGCGGATTGGGATTGGGCTTCTGTCATAGCGCACGGACCTTTCCCTCTTTCTAGTCAGTTCATCTGTTCTGTTGTATTGTCAGCACACTTTTGTAGCTTTATCCCAATTTTGGGATAGTTACCACTTTGTTGGAATATGTCAATAATAATGTTATGAATTTTAAAATATGTAATGTGCAAAAATATTGGAGGAAAATTAAGCTTTGCAGTAACAAACTTAACATGAACAATATTTACTCTCAATGGTGGCCAAAAATACCTATCTGATAGCCACGCCCCCAATAGGCCACGCTTTTGAATTACCCAAACCTGAGTTAATTTAACCATCAGTTGAGTTTTTATTCACTTTCATACTGGGTTGACCCAGCAGAAGGGTATTTTTTTATGTAAACCATATTTTCAGGAGGCGTGGCCTATTGGGGCGTGGCTTTCAGATAGGTATTTTTGGCCACCTGTGAGAGTAACTGTAATTCCTGTTCATGTTATGTACAGTGGGGAGAACAAGTATTTGATACACTGCCGATTTTGCAGGTTTTCCTACTTACAAAGCATGTAGAGGACTGTATTTTTTGTCATAGGTACACTTGAACTGTGAGAGACGGAATCTAAAACAAAAATCCAGAAAATCGGATCCGGAGGTACCTGCACCTTCGTCCTCTGTTCTGTCTCCCTCTCCGGTTGCTTCTACCTCTGATTCAGATCCTCAGAGCTCCCCCTCATCGGTACATGAGGCTGTCTGAGACTCCGGCCCATTCATCATCCACAATGGATACTACAGCTGACTCGGGTCCTTCGGGCCCCACCACCATTCGGTCCTTGAAGGGTTTGCGAAACCACTCGATGCGAAAGAACGACTGGACCCCCTCAGCCATTCCACCAGCTCTATGGTAAGAAACATCTCAGTTCCCGGGCCAAAAACCCTGTGCTATCCTGGAGCACGAGTACAGGACATTACAAGGCTGCTTCCGACCATTCTACAACAGCTGCCAGGAGCTGACGCTGTCTTAGTCTATGTGGGTCAAAGGACATTAGGAGGGCTAGCTCGGAACTGCTGAAAATTGATTTTAAAGAACTGATTCTAGCTCTGAAAGATTCCAAAAAGCGGCCGATTATTTCAGGTCCAGTACCATCGTTGGGCCGCAGATGTGAAAAATTCTGGCATTACACACCTGGCTAAAAGATGACTGTAGCTCTGTTGGAATAACTTCTAGCTCTGTAGCTCTGTTGGCCTTATTCTAAAATTGATTAAAGAAATGTTTTTCCTCATCAATCTACACACAATACCTCATAATGACAAAGTGAAAACAGGTTTTTAGATTTTTTTGCAAATTTATAAAAAATAAAAAACATAAATACCTTATTTACATAATGATTCAGACCCTTTGCTATGAGACTCGAAATTGAGCTCAGGTGCATCCTGTGCATCCATTGATATTGTGTGTAGATTGATGAGGGGGGGGGGGAAACAATTTAATCAATTTTAGAATAAGGCTGTAATGTAACAAAATATGGAAAAGTCAAGGGGTCTGAATACTTTCCAAATGCACTGTATTTCAACTTGTATATCCACTGCTCATTCTCTTATAGCTCAATGCTCACTACCTGTTTGTATATAATGAATGTAAACTTTGTGTTAACTCTGTCTGTATTCTTTCTCTAAATGTTGTCTATCTGGTGCAGCACCATAATTCGGAGTATGTGTAAATGTACTTAGCCAATAAATGTGATTCTGATTCGACATGTATTGTGGGGTCATGCTATGGGTATGCTTGTCACAGGCAGGGACTGGGGAGTTTGTCAGGATCACAAGAAATATGAAAGGTGCAAAGCTCAGGTAAAAAGTAGGAAAACCTGCTTCAGTCTTCGGAATACACCAATGCCGAGAGGTGTTGAGTATTCCAGAGGGGTCTAGTCTCAGTCCTGACTTAAATCTGCTTTAAAATCTGAGGCAAAGTTTGAATATTGGTCCATCAATGATTCCCAACCAAATTACCAAGCTTGAGCAATTTTGACAAAAACAATGGATATACTGTATGTTGCCCTAAGAGTTGTGCAGAGTTGGTAGAATCTTATTCAAAATGATTCACAGTTGTAATTGCTTCCAAAGGTGCTTCCACCAAATATTAACTGTGGGGTGTGAAGACATACACAATTAAGACATAAAAAATAAAAAATAAAAATTAAGAGACATTTCTGTTTCTTTCACTTTCAAAATGTGGAGCAGGTTGTGTATATGAGTAGGATAGACCTGAAGACTTGTATTAGCTCCACTAACTAATGCCTAGCTTTTATCTCAGCAGGCTAACACCATTTTGTTGTGCGCAGGAGTCCTGAGCTTGAACCTACCAAGTCAGTAACACCAGCAACCATCTGGCTCACTCCCACCAGATTGTTCTACTAAAATATATTTTTGTACTATAATGAAAAGGGACTTATTTCGAAGACCCCTTATGAATTATGTTGAATAAATGTGTAATGAATGTGGTATGAATGATCCTGCAACATTCATTAAAGTGTCATGACTGGTTTAATAAAAGTGTTATCACCCCATTCATTTAAAGTGTTACCACTGTTTTGAAGTATAAATGAATAAGGGAATGCCATACTTATGTGACTAGCTGTATAATTTTATTCTGTCAGCTTCTTGCCGTGGAGATTGACACACTAGAAAGATTCAGTTCAAGGCTTCTTTTGTATCATTTTATTCTCTCAGCTTCTTGCCGTGGAGATTGACACACCAGAAAGATTCAGTTCAAGGCTTATTTTGTATCATTTTATTGTCTCAGCTTCTTGCCGTGGAGCTTGACACACCAGAAAGATTCAGCGTCACTGCGGACATCGTCATTAATCTCCTCGACACCAACGACAATGCTCCCAAGTTCTCCTCCGATTACTACAATTCCAGAAATCCCGAAAACTCTCCCGGCGGCTCCAATGTTGTGTCTGTGACGGTAAGCGTCTCGTCCCAGTCCCACTCTATCCCATCTAAAAATACATCCCAAAGCCCATGTACGTCATTCACTCGACATGTAGATAAAAGCTATGAGATAAAAGCTAGGGGAGGTAAGCTGCCAGATGGCTATCACTTTTATTTTGTTGTGTAACACCTAAGTCCCAGATTTGTTTCTCATGCTCAGCAGCACATGCTGCTGCTACAGTCCAGAATTATTAGTTTTTTTAAACAAAGCGTGACTGCATTGCTTTAGGACAAGGATTCCCAAACTTTTTCACTCTGGGCCCCCCTTCCAGCATTGGGGAACATCCCGCGCCACATCTATTTCTATGGGCACAAGCACTGTTCATGACACAAACTGTTCACACCCCTCTTGTTGGTGGAGAGAATTTAGCAGGTTTAAAGCTTATTTTCTTGCAATTCTACATTTTGCCATGTCTAATGTGTATTCATGTGATATTTGAGTAACAAAAACTATATCTCTGGGCTAAAAAAACATATATATTTCTTTGCTGACATGGGCTAGTTGATCTGGACATTTCTGACAAGTTATAAATAGCTCTCTAAGGTATGCAATGACTAAAATGACAAGAGGAACTGATGATGTACTGATGATGAAATTGCACCTTGTGCATTCTACTATTGCAACTTTCAAGAGTACGTTTAAAGCCGGACTGAGTTCCTTAAAAAATAAAATGTGTTTTTTTGTTGGGGGAGGGGCGGAATTACAGTTTGGGAACTACTGCTTTAGGATATGGTATTATTAATGTGTGACTATACATTCTCACTCTTTTAGTCTTCTATCTATCCATCCTCCTATTCCAAAGAACACACAAACATTTCCATTGGTTTCCTATTTCCACTGCAAAAGACCGAAGACCCGGTGTGAACTTCAGCATTATAGCTTTTTGAATTAATACGGTTTTAGTTGACATCCTTTTCCAGTATCCTTAAATACATGCACCTTGCATAATAGACAGTGTGAGAGAGATCAAGGGTGTTTGTGTGTGTGGAGGGTAGTAATAGGTGAGGGTAGTGGCCCCCTGGAATCTTTGTCCCTGTGTGTGGTTCATCTGTACACTGAGATCGAGAGCACTGGGTGGTGGGGCTTCACTGTTAAATCCTGCCCTTGCATGAACGGGACAGAGGCTCACCACTGTGATCCCAGGCAATTTCAAACAGCTAAACGAGCAGCAAGCCAGTGACCTTGGCCACATGGAGACAGGCAGTGAACAGAGCAGGCACTCCTGCAATGAGAGAGAAACAGATTAACCCCATAGGCAACTGTACGTTCCAATAAACATGTTCCATTCAGAGATATTCTTAATAGGTGACCCCATGTTATTATGGCACATTATGGTCTACCTTGATTAGGTGATTTTGGGGTCAATACTGTTTCAACTTAGTCCATTCAGGAGAGGAATTGAAAGAAATGAATTGAGAAATCATTATAGAAACTCAGAGGGTATATTTCTTTGAGTGGAATTGTAATAGTAGTAGTTCCAGTAGTAGTTCCAAATGCTAGGCCTAATATAGTGTATAAGAGGTCATACAATATGTTTTGTAGTGATTCCTACATTGATGATGTAAAGAATATTTACTGGTCTGTGGTGTGTAATGAGGAGTAACCAGACGCTGCAGTTGACAATGCAAATAGTCCGGGTAGCCATTTGATTAGCTGTTCAGGAGTCTTATGGTTTGGGGGTAGAAGCTGTTAAGATGCCTTTTGGACCTAGACTTGGCGCTCCGGTACTGCTTGCCATGCGGTAGCAGAGAGAACAGTCTATGACTAGGGTGGCTGGAGTCTTTGACCATCTTTAGGGCCTTCCTCTGACACCGCCTGGTATAGAGGTCCTGGATGGCAGAAAGCTTGGCCCCAGTGATGTACTGCGCCGTACGCACTACCCTCTGTAGTGCCTTGCGGTCGGAGGCCGATCAGTTGCCATACCAGGCAGTGATGCAACCAGTCAGGATGCTCTCGATGGTGCAGCTGTAGAATCTTTGAGGATCTGAGGACCCATGACAAATCTTTTCAGTCTCCTGAAGGGGAATAGGTTTTGTCGTGCCCTCTTCACGACTGTCTTGGTGTGTTTGCAAATTGAGAAATCATGTGGCTAAACTGAATAATAAGAAGAAACAATACAATGAAACAAAGATAAATTATATAAAGAATGATAGTAAAAAGCTTTGAAGCACCTTAAATGAAATGTTGGGCAAGAAGGCAAACTCAGTGCCATCATTCATTGAATCAAATGGCTCATTCATCACAAAACCCACTGATATTGCCAACTACTTTAATGATTTTTTCATTGGCAAGATTAGCAAACTTAGGCAAGACATGCCAGCAACAAACACCGACACTACACATCCAAGTATAACTGACCAAATTATGAAAGACAAGCACTGCAATTTAGAATTTTGTAAAGTGAGTGTGGAAGTGGTGAAAAAAGTATTGTTGTCTATCAACAATGACAAGCCACAAGGGTCTGACAACTTGGATGGAAAATTACTGAGTATAATAGAGGACGATATTGCCACTCCTATTTGCCATATCTTCAATCTAAGCCTTTTAGAAAGTGTGTGCCCTCAGGCCTGGAAGGAAGCAAAAGTCATTCCGCTACCCAAGAATAGTAAAGCCCCCTTTACTGACTCAAATAGCCGACCAATTAGCCTGTTACCAACCCTTAGAAAACTTTTGGAAAAAATTGTGTTTGACCAGATACAATAAAGAGTTACCTGTCTAACATTCACACAGTCCCCTCTGAACAGGTGATGTTGAGATGTGTCTGTGACTTGAACTCTGTGAAGCATTTATTTGGGCTGCAATTTCTGAGGCTGGTAACTCTAATGAACTTATCCTCTGCAGCAGAGGTAACTCTGGGTCTTCCATTCCTGTGGCTGTCCTCATGAGAGCCAGTTTCATCATAGCGCTTGATGGTTTTTGCGACTGCACTTGAAGAAACGTTCAAAGTTCATTAACTTTCCGTATTGACTGACCTTCATGTCTTAAAGTAATGATGGACTGTTGTTTCTCTTTGCTTATTTGAGCTGTTCTTGTCATAATATGGACTTGATCTTTTACCAAATAGGGCTATCTTCTGTATACCCCCCCCTACCTTGTCACAACACAACTGATTGGCTCAAATGCATTAAGAAGGAAAGGAATTCCACAAATTAACTTTTAAGAAGGCACACCTGCTAATTGAAATTCATTCCAGGTGAATATCTCATGAAGCTGGTTGAGAGAATGTCAAGAGTGTGCAAAGATGTCATCAAGGCAAAGGGTGGCTATTTGAAGAATCTCTTTGTTTAACACTTTTTTGGTTACTACATGATTCCACATGTGTTATTTCATAGTTTTGATGTCTTCACTATTATTCTACAATGTAAAAAATAGTAAAAATAAAGAAAAACCCTTGAATGAGTAGGTGTGTCCAAACCTTTGACTGGTAGTGTATATTCCTAAATAAGCTGACAGTTTCCACATTGGAAATTTGGCCGGACAATATTATCCCGGAACTGTGAAAAGTAGGTGCAGCACCTATATGGGATGAAACGTTCACTGTAGTCTCTGAAGGTGGTTGCTGCCAATCTGGAAAAGTCCGTTTCCCCATATGGCGGAAAGTGGTAGACACCATTTTAGAACAATTCTGTGAAAAACCATGCAAATAAAATAGGTTGTTGAGGAATCAGCTAAAAGTCAATCAATCCACACAGTGTGATAGTCAGTCAGATTGAATCATACAGTTTTTAGGATCACCACAGTCATAGGCAGCAAGCCAGAACCCAACCACAGACTAGAAACAAGCCAGCACTAGGACCTTCAATAAACACAACCATGCACAAAACTCGCCAGCATAACAACAGCAAGGACTGAGAGGTGACTTACTCAATGCAATTGAATGCTGGGGCCCATCAGCAATGCAATGGAGGCTGTGTTACCAGTATGATAGCCAATCATACTGGTAACACAGTACAGGTCAGTGGAAAGCCGGGAGGGTGGCACCGGGACACTGGAGAGTCAAAAAGTGTAAATCCAAGTGGAGTTCAAGTTTGGCGGTAATCCACGGTCGAATGCCGAGCAGTGTCCATACCAGGTGGTGATGCAACTGGTCAGGATGCTCTCGATGGTGCAGCTGTATAACTTTTTGAGGATCTGGGGACCCATACCAAATATTTTCAGTCTCCTGAGGGGGAATAGACGTTGTCGTGCCTTCTTTACAACTGTCTTGGTGTGTTTGGACCATGATAGTTTGTTGGTGATGTGGACACCAAGGAACTTGAAGCCCTCGACCCGCTCCACTACAGCCCCGTCGATGTGAATGTGGGCATGTTCGGCCCTCCTTTTCCTGTAGTCCACGACCAGCTCCTTTGTCTTGCTCACGTTGAGGGAGAGGTTGTTGTCCTGGCACTACACTGCCAGGACTCTGACCTCCTCCCTATAGGCTGTCATCATTGTCGGTAATCAGGCCTACCCCCGTTGTGTCGTCAGCAAACTTAATGATGGTGTTGGAGTCATGCTTGGCCATGCAGATGTGGATGAACAGGGAGTACAGGAGGGGACTAAGCACGCACCCCTGAGGGGCCCCTGTGTTGAGGATCAGCGTGGCAGATGTGTTGTTACCTACCCTTACCACCTGGGGGCCGGCCAGTCAGGAAATCCAGGATCCAGTTGCAGAGGGAGGTGTTTAGTCCCAGGGTCCTTAGCTTATTGATGAGCTTTGTGGGCACTATGGCGTTGAACTCTGAGCTGTTGTCAATGAACAGCATTCTCACATAAGTGTTCCTTTTGTCCAGGTGTGAAAGGGCAGCATGGAGTGCAATTGAGATTGCGTCATCTACGGATCTGTTGGAGCGGTATGCGAATTGGAGTGGGTCTAGGGTTTCCGGGATGATGGTGAGCCATGACCAGCCTTTCAAAGCACTTCATGGCTACAGACGTGAGTGCTACTGGGCGGTAGTCATTTAGGCAGGTTACCTTGGCGTTCTTGGGCACAGGGACTATGGTGGTCTGCTTGAAACATGTAGGTATTACAGACTCGGTCAGGGAGAGTTTGAAAATGTCAGTGAAGACACTTGCCAGTTGGTCCGCGCATGCTCTGAGTACACGTCCTGGTAATCTGTCTGGCCCCGCGGCCTTGTGAATGTTGACCTGTTTAAAGGTCTTACTCACATCGGCTACTGCGAGCTTGATCACACAGTCGTCCGGAACACCTGGTGCTCTCATGCATGCTTCAGTGTTGCTTGCCTCGAAGCGAGCATAAAAAGCATTTAGCCCATCTAGTAGGCTCGCGTCACTGGGCAGCTCCCGGCTGGGTTTCCCTTTGTAGTCCATAATAGTTTGCAAGCCCTGCCACATCCGACGAGTTTCAGAGCCGGTGTAGTAGGATTCAATCTTAGTCCTGTACTGACGCTTTGCCTGTTTGATGGTTCGTCTGAGGGCATAGCGGGATTTCTTATAAGCGTCCGGATTTGTGTCCCGCTCCTTGAAAGCGGCAGCTCTAGCCTTTAGCTCGGTGCGGATGTTGCCTGTAATCCATGGCTTCTGGTTGGGATATGTACGTACGGTCACTGTGGGGACGACGTCATCGATGCACTTATTGATGAAGCCAGTGACTGAGGTGGTATACAGCTCAATGCCATCGGATGAATCCTGAAACATTTTCCAGTCTGTGCTAGCAAAACAGTCCTTTAGCTTAGCATCCACGTCATCTGACCACTTGTGTATTGAGTGAGTCACTGGTACTTCCTGCTTTAGTTTTTGCTTGTAAGCAGGAATCAGGAGGATATAATTATGTTCAGATTTGCCAAATGGAGGGCAAGGGAGAGCTTTGTACGCGTCTCTGTGTGTGGAGTAAAGGCGGTCTAGATTTTTTTCCCTCTGCTTGCACATATGACATGCTGGTAGAAATGAGGTAAAACGCATTTAAGTTTGCCTCCATTAAAGTCCCCGGCCACTAGGAGTGCTGCTTCTGGCCTTATACAGCTCGTTGAGTGCGGTCTTAGTAGATACCTCACTGTAAGCTGTAGAGAATTGCCGTAGCATTCATTTTCCATTATTCACTGCACAATGGCCATTCTGGCTTACTGGCCATCATGAGGATTTGCTTGTATTTTCCTTATTCTCTCTTTTCGTAGATTTCAAATATAGTGTATGAATACCTGAAATATTCTCACTCAGGGTCATGTAACTTCGGGAAAACAGGATCAAACTGTCATCACTTCTCTCTGTCTAACTCAATAAAATACTTTAGCAAATGTTTTGTTTTCTTATTGAGGGAAATTATGTAAATTAAGAGGACGAGATGTATTTTGAAAGATGAGACATAGAGGATTATAATAAATACCGATTTGATGTCATTGTAGCAAGCCAAGCACCCATGAGTCCAAATGGGCACTCCATATTTCCATATCATAAATCTCATGTCATATACATTGTCAATGTTTTTTACACTATTTTTGATGTACCCTGGGTTGTTCTTAACAGATTGCGAAGAATTGTGAAGAAAATATGCCGCAGAACACCCACCTGAACGCACTGATGACTCCTTTCTTTGCACACAAAAATTACAATCTGTTTTTCAGAATTGGCTTGTGAAAGACTAAAACTTTAAGATTGTATTTTATAACTTAGCTAGTCATGTTGGCAATTGAACAAGCTTTCAAATTATGCCCACCTGACCCAGATTGCGATTTAGAATGGGCTGTTTTTCGTTTGCGTAAACAACAGAAGTAATTTTGTGATAGCGGGGATACAGGGTTGTGTTCAAAACAAAGCAACAAGTGTGCTTGCTCTAGTTCTTCAACGGCACAGCTAGGAGAGCAAAAAAAAGCACCTTATAGTTGAAGACTCTTCTTTGAGTCAGAAAAGTGTATTGGATTTACTTAGGAGCTGTGCATACTTTGGAGAGGTGTGCGGCCACTTGGAGACACCAGTTAGTCCTCTCACTTAAACCCTTGTCATTTTTTTTGTCTTATTTTGCACCTACCCCACATTTTCCAGGAATATTATTATCATGTTACTGAATGTATCCAGAGTATTTTCAGATTTTGTTAGCATCAAATGCGGGAAAAGTACATTAAATGTAAAATGCACAGAAAATCTACAGTGTAATGTTTGGATTCAGTCTTGTGTCAGGTAAACTGTTGTGTCCTCAATTTTGGCCTAATAATTTTCCCGTAATCTCCAAACTGTTGCCTTTCAACTGCTACCATGCTTATGTTTTTCATATTTATTCTGTAAGAAACATTTCAGTTTAACCATATCCATATAGGCCAATTCCCACGAATGTAAAGGGTTGACTATTCGCATGTGGAAAATGTATGCAATACAACACATCACCACAATATCTAAGGCTGCATACACTGACACTGTATAATATTATGTAAAAGTAGCATAAGTACAAGTAAAGAGTTTACTTTCTTTTACAAAAAAATGTTTTACTGTCTCTGGTGAATATTGAGAATTGGTTCATATACTTATCTCTAAGGTTAATCTGATTGTTAAATATTGCTTGTGAGTTGTAAACATGTTTTCAAATGTTATCTGAGTTGTTTAAAAACATATTAATCTAATACTAAAGTAGAATGGGGTAAATCCAACACAAGTTCATACACCACCATTTCACTTCCACTAAATCCAGTGGTAAAATCACCAACACCTTCAGACCCCACCACTAGTGGTTTGCATCATATGCATCACAAACTACAACTAGTTTATCATTTAAAATGTATATCATCTAGACCTATCCTATTTACATTCAACAAATCAAGAAAACCTATATGAATGAACACCATTCATAATACCATGTAATGGAACAATTGTTTAAACATTTGTACATGGGCAGGGACGGCTTGTTCAATAGGGCGATATGGGCGACGCACTGCCAAACGGGAAAAGGAAGGGATTTTTTTTCTAATCAATTATATCACGGCAACAGCAGTTATCAGTGTTCACGTCTGATCTGCCAGCCACTAAATGTCAAATCAGGCTAAAGTCGTGGCTTCAAATGGCCCCGCCCTGGTTTTTGGGGCGATTTCAGTCAAGTTGAAAATCGCCCAGAAGTCTCTCATAGCCTGTCATGTAAAATCTATTTTTTTCACATTTCAAAGCTTTCAATACATTCTCTATGGGTGTCTGTGGGCTTGCACTTACGCGCTTTCGTCATACGTGACGTAACGTTGAACGTAACTAAGACAATGGCGGCTAGAAGCGTCTCTGTTGCGACCTGCAGTGCGGCGTTATTTTATGTTTTTAATTTGTAGACTTAGTTTACAAACATTCTGCCAACCATGGATTTCCAGTGGTTGGTTTTGGACTGATCTTGTTGATCGTGTA
Source organism: Coregonus clupeaformis (assembly GCF_020615455.1). Taxonomy (NCBI): domain Eukaryota; kingdom Metazoa; phylum Chordata; class Actinopteri; order Salmoniformes; family Salmonidae; genus Coregonus; species Coregonus clupeaformis. The sequence continues at coordinate 23,660,215 of NC_059192.1, forward strand.
CATACCCGCTACGAACGGACTAAATAATGAAAACGCTGCTGGCAGCTGAATCCCAATACAGCTGGGAGACTTGGCTGGATGAGTCCCGGACAGAGAAGTGGAGCCGCCACCTTCACCCTGGTCAGAGCGGACCGCGATCCTGGTAAGAGAGCGACTCTGTACCCCGACATTGAACTGCTTTCTGTGTCATTGCGACCTTACTATCAATTCAATTCAATTTAAGGGCTTTATTGGCATGGGAAACGTGTGTTAACATTGCCAAAGCAAGGGAAGTAGATAGTAAACAAAAGTGAAATAAACAATAAATATTAACAGTAAACATTACACTCAGAAGTTTCAAAAGAATAAAGACATTTCAAATGTCATATTATGTATATATACAGTGTTGTTACAATGTGCAAATAGTTAAAGTACAAATGGGAAAATAAATAAACATAAATATGGGTTGTATTTACAATGGTGTTTGTTCTTCACTGGTTGCCCTTTTCTTGTGGCAACAGGTCACAAATCTTGCAGCTGTGATGGCACACTGTGGTTTTTCACCCAGTAGATAAGGGAGTTTATCAAAATTGGGTTTGTTTTCGAATTCTTTGTGGATCGCTGTAATCTGAGGGAAATATGTGTCTCTAATATGGTCATACATTTGGCAGGAGGTTAGGAAGTGCAGCTCAGTTTCCACCTCATTTTGTGGGCAGTGTGCACATAGCCTGTCTTCTCTTGAGAGCCAGGTCTGCCTACGGCGGCCTTTCTCAATAGCAAGGCTATGGTCACTGAGTCTGTACATAGTCAAAGCTTTCATTAAGTTTGGGTCAGTCACAGTGGTCAGGTATTCTGCCACTGTGTACTCTCTGTTTAGGGCCAAATAGCATTCTAGTTTGCTCTGTTTTTTTGTTTGTTCTTTCCAATGTGTCAAGTAATTCTCTTTTTGTTTTCTCATGATTTGGTTGGGTCTAATTGTGTTGTTGTTGTTGTTGTTGTTGTTGTTGTCCTGGGGCTGTGTGGGGTCTGTTTGTGTTTGTGAACAGAGGCCCAGGACAAGCTTACTTAGGGGACTCTTCTCCAAGTTCATCTCTCTGTAGGTGATGGCTTTGTTATGGAAGGTTTGGGAATCGCTTCCTTTTAAGTGGTTACTATCTGCCCCGTGAGTTCCCCCAATTGTTTGTTACCGTTGTGTACTGTTGATAATCACAAGTTTACTGGAGAACTGAGACCAAGTAGAGACTTTGGACAGGGTGGATATGGTATAATAAAGGCAGTTTATTCAGAGGTAAAGATATCTGGAATCGCGTGCACGGACTCATGCACGTGTGTAGGTCACCTAAATCATCAGAAAAAATGCCCCTCCTGAGAATTTTTTCAGGAGCCGCCACTGTACATGGGTAATCAATGTATGGGACTAGTCTTCTTTAATAAGCAATATGTCGTAAATATGTATAGATTCATCCATAGTTGGATGGTTTCATGAACTCCTTTAGAGGTTTTAATGAAGTTAAAACAATATCTGAAGAACAATATCTGCAACAAGGCCCGTTATTAGTTTTTCATAATCTGTTTAGGTATCAGATATATATTTATCCTTATTTATGAACATTCTTATTTACACACAATTGTTACTTTGGTGGGATGTACTATAAAAAAAAGGAAGATAACATTATGAAGTATAGTATTACAATGTTCAGCTATATTATTTACAACTAGATTTGAGGAAAATAGCATAACGTTTGTTTTCTTATTTTGTATTTTAAATGAATGCCATAGTTAGTATTGGGGGTTAGTTTTGTGAAAAAGCAATAAATGAAGTAACGTGTTCATAATGTCAATTCCAACAATGAAGTTCTTATTTATTTGTTTGTGTTTTTCATAATCAGTTAGTCTCAGGGTGTGTCAGGGTTTTCTGTAGATATGTAGTTTGTGATGCATGAGATTGTAAATGTATTGGGGGTTAGTGGTGAGGTCTGAAGGTGTTGTAGTTATGTAGTTTGTGAAGTGAAGTGGTGGTGTGTGTATATGAACAGTTTTGGACCCCATTCTACTTTAGTATTAGATTTAAGTTTTTAAAAAACTCAGATAACATTTGAAAACATGTCTACAACTCACAAGTATTATTTAACAATCAGATTAACTTGAGAAACAATTATATGAACCAATTGTCAATATTCAACAGAGACAGAGATTCTAAACTTGTAATATACATATACAGTTGAAGTCGGACGTTTACATACACCTTAGCCAAATACATTTAAACTCAGTTTTTCACAATTACTGAAATTTAATCCTAGTAAAAATTCAGTTAGGATCACCACTTTATTTTAAGAATGTGAAATGTCAGAAAAATAGTAGAGAGAATGATTTATTTCAGCTTTTATTTCTTTCATCACATTCCCAGTGGGTCAGAAGTTTACATACACTCAATTAGTATTTGGTATCATTGCCTTTAAATTGTTTAACCTTCCACATGCTTCCCACAATAAGTTGGGTGAATTTTGGCCCATTCCTCCTGACAGAGCTGGTGTAACTGAGTCAGGTTTGTAGGCCTCCTTGTTCGCACACACTTTTTCAGTTCTGCCCACAAATATTCTATAGGATTGAGGTCAGGGCTTGGTGATGGCCACTCCAATACCTTGACTTTGTTGTCCTTAAGCCATTTTGCTACAACTTTGGAAGTATGCTTGGGGTCATTGTCCATTTGGAAGAACCATTTGCGACCAAGCTTTAACTTCCTGACAGATATTTTCACATAATTTTCTTTCCTCATGATGCCATCTATTTTGTGAAGTGCACCAGTCCCTCCTGCAGCAAAGCACCCCCACAGCATGATGCTGCCACCCCTGTGCTTCACGGTTGGGATGGTGTTCTTCGGCTTGCAAGCCACCCCCTTTTTCCTCCAAACATAATAATGGTCATTATGGCCAAACAATTCTATTTTTGTTTCATCAGACCGGAGGACATTTCTCCAAAAAGTATGATCTTTGTCCCCATGTGCAGTTGCAAACCGTAGTCTGGCTTTTTTATGGTGGTTTTGGAGCAGTGGCTTCTTCCTTGCTGAGTGGTCTTTCAGGTTATGTCGATATAGGACTAGTTTTACTGTGGATATAGATACTTTTGTACCTGTTTCCTCCAGCATTTAGACAAGGTCCTTTGCTGTTTTTCTGGGATTGATTTGTACTTTTCGCACCAAAGTATGTTCATCTCTAGGAGACAGAAAGTGTCTCCTTCCTGAGCGGTATGACGGCTGCGTGGTCCCACGGTGTTTATACTTGCGTACTATTGTTTGTACAGATGAATGTGGTACCTTCAGGCATTTGGAAATTGCTCCCAAGGATGAACCAGACTTGTGGAGGTCTACAATGGTTGTTTTCTTTTAATTTTCCCATGATGTCAAGAAAGGAGGCACTGAGTTTGAAGGTAGGCCTTGAAATACATCCACAGGTACACCTCCAATTGACTCAAATTATGTCAATTAGCCTATTAGAATCTTCTAAAGCCATGACATCATTTTCTGGAATTTTCCAAGCTGTTTAAAGGCACAGTCAACTTAGTGTATGTAAACTTCTGACCCACTGGAATTGTAATACAGTGAATTATAATTGAAATAATCTGTCTGTAAACAATTGTTGAAAGAATTACTTGTGTCATGCACAAAGTAGATGTCCTAACCGACAAAACTATAGTTTGTTAAGAAGAAATTTGTGGAGTGGTTGAAAAACGAGTTTTAATGTCTCCAACCTAAGTGTATGTACATTTCCGACTCCAACTGTACATATCAGTGGAGACTCCTCAGAGGAGGAAGGGGAGGACCATCCTCCTCAGTGAATTTCATTAAAATATAAATGGTAAAACATTGAAAAAGTTATCCTTTTTAGATAAAACTATACTAAATATATTCACATCAACAAATAATTGATTAAAAGACACTGTTTTGCAATGGTCTACAGTAGCCCCAACAGCAGCTGTTGGACCAGCTACTACCGGCCTGAGGAGAGACACATGGAACGAGGGGTTAATGCGGTAATTAATGGGCAGTTGTAACCTATAACATACCTCGTTCAATCTCCTCAGGACTTTAAATGGCCCCACAAACCGCCGATCCAGCTTCCGGCAAGGCAGGCGAAGGGGCAGGTTTCGGGTCGAGAGCCAGACCCGATCTGCCGGTGCATACACCGGAGCCTCACTGCGGTGGCGATCGGCGCTCACTTTTTGCCTCCTGATCGCTCGCTGTAGATGGACATGCGCAGCATTCCAGGTTTCCTCAGAGCGCCGAAACCACTCGTCCATCGCAGGGGCTTCGATCTGGCTCTGATGCCAAGGAGCCAGGACCGGCTGATAACCTAGCACACACTGAAAAGGCGTAAGGTTAGTTGAGGAGTGGCGAAGTGAGTTTTGGGCTATTTCTGCCCAGGGGACATATTCCGACCACTCCCCCTACCGGTCCTGGCAATAGGACCTCAGAAACCTACCCACATCCTGGTTCACTCTCTCCACCTGCCCGTTACTCTCGGGGTGAAACCCTGAGGTAAGGCTAATCGAGACCCCCAGACGTTCCATAAACGCCCTCCAGACTCTAGAGGTGAACTGGGGACCCTGATCAGACATTATATCCTCAGGTACCCCGTAGTGCCGGAAGACATGTGTAAACAGGGCGTCAGCAGTTTGTAGGGCTGTAGGGAGACCTGGCATAGGAATGAGACGGCAGGCCTTTGAAAACCGATCCACAACGACCAAGATCGTCGTATTCCCCTGGGAGGGGGGAAGGTCCGTGACAAAATCCACAGAGAGGTGAGACCACGGTCGTTGTGGAACGGGTAGGGGTTGTAATTTCCCTCTGGGTAGGTGTCTAGGCGCCTTATACTGAGCGCACACCGAGCAGGAGGAAACATAAACCCTCACGTCCTTAGCCAAAGTGGGCCACCAGTACTTTCCACTAAGGCAGTGCACTGTCCGTCCAATACCAGGATGGCCAGAGGAAGGTGACATGTGAGCCCAATATATTAATCGATCACGAACCTCGAGCGGCACGTACTTCCGACCCTCTGGACACTGTGGGGGAGTAGGATCGGTACGTAACGCCCGCTCGATTTCCGCATCAACCTCCCATACCAACGGTGCCACCAGACAAGACTCCGGAAGTATGGGAGTAGGCTCAATGGACCTCTCCTCTGTGTCATATAGTCGGGACAGGGCGTCTGCCTTAGCGTTCTGTGACCCTGGTCTATAGGTGAGCGTAAACACAAATCGGGTGAAAAACATAGTCCACCTAGCCTGGCGAGGGTTCAGCCTCGTCACCGCCCGGATGTACTCCAGGTTACGATGGTCAGTCAAAATGAGAAAAGGGTGTTTAGCCCCCTCAAGCCAATGCCTCCACACCTTCAGGGCTTGCACCACAGCCAACAGCTCCCTGTCCCCCACATCATAATTGCGCTCCGCCGGACTGAGCTTCTTAGAAAAGAAAGCACAGGGGCGAAGTTTAGGTGGCATACCCGAGCGCTGAGACAGTACAGCACTGATCCCAGCCTCGGACGCATCCACCTCAACTTGGAACGCCAAAGAGGGATCCGGATGCGCCAGCACCGGAGCCGAGGTAAACAGGTCCTTCAGATGCCCAAAAGCCCTGTCCGCCTCAGCCGACCACTGCAGACGCACCGGACCCCCTTTAGCAGAGATGTAATGGGAGCTGCTACCTGCCCAAAGCCCTGGATAAACCTCCGGTAGTAATTGGCAAAATCCAAGAACCGCTGCACCTCCTTCACCGTGGAGGGAGTCGGCCAATTGCGCACGGCTGAAACACGGTCAATCTCCATCTCCACCCCTGACGCGGACAACCGGTGTCCCAGGAAGGAGATGGACTCCTGGAAGAACAGACATTTCTCCGCCTTTGCATACAAGTCATTCTCCAACAGTCTACCAAGCACCCGACGAACCAGGGACACATGCTCTGCGCGGGTAGCGGAGTATATTAGAATGTCATCAATATACACCACTACACCCTGTCCATGTAAGTCCCTGAAAATCTCATCCACAAACGATTGGAAGACTGAAGGCGCATTCATTAACCCGTATGGCATGACGAGGTACTCATAGTGACCCGAGGTGGTACTGAATGCTGTCTTCCACTCATCTCCTTCCCTAATGCGCACCAGGTTGTACGCGCTCCTGAGATCCAATTTTGTGAAGAATCACGCCCCGTGTAATGACTCCGTCATATTAGCAATCAGAGGGAGAGGATAGCTATTTTGATGGTGATCTGATTAAGACCACGGTAGTCAATACACGGGCGTAAACCCCCATCTTTCTTCTTCACAAAAAATTAACTTGAGGACGCAGGGGAAGTGGACGGCCGTATGTATCCCTGTCTCAGCGATTCGGCGACATATGTTTCCATAGCCGCCGTCTCCTCCTGAGACAGAGGATACACATGGCTACGTGGAAGTGCAGCGGCTACCTGGAGGTTTATCGCACAATCCCCCTGTCGATGGGGTGGTAATTGAGTCGCCTTTTTACAGAAGGCGAGAGCCAAATCGGCATATTCAGGTGGAATGTGCATGGTGGGAACTTGGTTTGGACTTTCCACCGTCGTGGCCCCTACGGAAACACCCACACACCTCCCGACACACTGATCAGACCATCCCTTGAGAGCCCTCTGTTGCCATGAAATGTTGGGGTCATGAGACGTCAACCAGGGAAGCCCCAACACCACGGGAAACGCAGGAGAGTCAATCAAATACAACCAAATGATCTCCTCATGGCCCTCCTGCGTTTTCATCCTGAGCGGCGCCGTGACCTCCCTAATCAACCCAGAGCCCAAAGGGCGACTATCTAGGGCATGGATAGGGAAGGGCACATCCACTGGAACTATAGGAATCCCTATCTTATGGGTGAAATGGCGGTCGATAAAATTCCCAGCTGCGCCTGAATCGACTAGCGCCTTATGCTGGGAATGAGGAGAAACCTCGGGAAACACCACTTTAATACACATATGCGCAACAGGGAGCTCTGGGTGAGTTGGGCGCCTACTCACCTGGAATGACTCACCAGTGCGCGGCCTACTGCCTCGATTCCGAGGAGACCCTCCCCAGCACCGACCAGCAGTGTGTCCTCTGCGGCCACAGTTGGTGCAGGGGACGGCCTCTCTCCTGGTCTCTATCCTAGTACCAGCGCCTCCGAGCTCCATCGGGGTCGGCTCGGAAGTGCTGGGGGATGGAATGGATGGCCCCGAGTCCGGACGTCCGCGGGTAGCCAACAGGCTGTCCAGGCGAATCGACATGTCCACCAGTTGATCGAAGGTTAGGTTGGTGTCCCTGCAGGCCAATTCCCGACGCACGTCCTCCCTCAGGCTACATATGTAGTGGTCGATGAGGGCCCTCTCATTCCATCCCGCATTGGCAGCCAGTGTCCGGAAGTCCAGTGCGAACTCCTGCGCGCTCCTCCTCCCCTGTCGAAGGTGGAATAGACGTTCACCCGCCGCCTTACCCTCTGGTGGATGATCGAAAACTGCCCTGAAGCGGCGGGTGAACTCTGCATAGTTGACTGTGTCTGCGTCTATTCCCCCCCACTCGGCGTTGGCCCACTCCAGCGCCTTGCCGGACAGACAGGAGATGAGGGCGGACACGCTCTCGTATCCCGAGGGTGCCGGGTGGATGGTTGCCAGGTAGAGTTCCACCTGGAGCAGGAAACCCTGACACCCGGCAGCTGGGCCATCATAAGCCCTCAGGAGCGAGAGCCGAATCCCACTGGACCCCGGAGACGAAGCGATGGGCATAGCTGATGGTGGTGGTATCGTCGGAGGAGGTGTAGACCATCTTCTTCTTTCCCATCGCTCCACGGTTTTCACCACCTGTTCCATGGCGGTGCCGAGAGCCTGGATCATAGCCGCTTGTTGTTCTACGCGCTCTTCTATTGATCCAGCTGGCACCGCCGCTCCTGCTGACTCCATGTCTAAAAGGTGCGTTATTCTGTCAGAGCGACGTGTATGCGGTAGGCGAAGTCAAGAGCAGGTCACCGAGCTACTGGCAGAAACTTTACTGGATTCAGTGCAACAAAACAAAGTACACTGGCAACATCGAACAGCGAGGGAAATAACAAGACCTGCACACATAGGCAACTGCCGCGAAGACCAAAAACAATAACGCACAATACACAATGAGAAACAGAGGGTTATAAAGGGAACACAATAAAACATAATGGGGAACAGGTGTAAACAATAAAGACCAAACACCGAAACATCGATCGGCAGCAGCTAGTACTCCGGGGACGATGAACGCCGAAGCCTGCCCGAGCAAGGAGGAGGAGCAGCATCGGCTGAATCCGTGACAGCGTGGCCAAGCATGACTCCAACACCATCATTAAGTTTGCTGACGACACAACAGTGGTAGGCCTGATCACCGACAACGATTAGGCAGTCTATAGTGAGGCAGTGTGGTGCCAGGACAACAACCTCTTCCCTCAATGTGAGCAAGACAAAAGAGATGATTGTGGACTACAGGAAATGGAGGGCCGAACAGGCCCCCATTAAAATCGACGGGGCTGTAGTGGAGCGTGTCGAGAGTTTCAAGTTCCTTGGTGTCCACATCACCAACAAACTATCATTGTCCAAACACACCAAGACAGTTGTAAAAGGGCATGACAACACCTTTTCCCCCTCAGGAGACTGAAAAGATTTGGCATGGGTCCCCAGATCTTCAGAAAGTTCTACAGCTGCACCATCGAGAGCATCCTGACCGGTTGCATCACCGCCTAGTATGGCAACTGCTCGGCATCCGACCATAAGGCGCTACAGAGGGTAGTGCGTATGGCCCAATACATAACTGGGGCCAAGCTTCCTGCCATCCAGGACCTATACACTAGGCGTGTCAGAGGACCCAAGTCATAGACTGTTCTCTCTGCTACCGCACAGCAAGCGGTACTGGAGCGCCAAGTCTAGGTCCAAAAGGCTCCTTAACAGCTTCTACCCCCAAGCTATAAGACTGCTGAACAATTAATCAAATGGCCACCCGGACTATTTACATTGACCCCCCCACCCCCACCCTACTCGCTGTTTATTATCTTTGCATTGTCACTTTACCCCAACCTACATGTACAAACTACCTCGACTAACCTGTACCCCCGCACATTGACTCTGTACCGGTACCCCCTGTATATAGCCTCATAATTGTTATGTAATTTTATTGTGTTACTTTTTATTTTTTACTTTAGTTTATTTAGTAAATATTTTCTTAGCTCTATTTCTTGAACTGCATTGTTGGTTAAGGGCTTGTAAGTAAGCATTTCACGGTATACTTGTTGTATTCGGAGCATGTGACAAATACATTTTGATTTGATTGATATAACACTGGAGAATTTTCTGTGCACATACATTTACAGTGCCTTCAGAAAGTATTCACAGCCCTTGTCTTTTTCCACATTTTGTTGTGTTACAGCCTGCATTTAAAATGGATTAAATTGAGATTTTGTGTCACTGGCCTACACACAATATCTCATAATGTCAAAGTGGAATTATGTTTTTAGAATTGTTTGCAAATTAATAAATAATGTAAAGCTGAAAAGTATTGTGTCAACCCCTTTGTTATGGCAAGCTTAAATACGTTCAGGGGTAAACATTTGCTTAAAAAGTCACTTAATAAGTTGCATGAACTGACTCTGTGTGCAATAATAGTGTTTAACATGATTTTTGAATGACTACCTCATCTCTGTACCCCACACATACAATTATCGGTAAGGTCCCTCTGTCGAGCAGTGAATTTCAAACATAGATGCAACCACAAAGCCCAGGGAGGCTTTCCAGTGCCTCGCAAAGAAGGGCACCTATTGGTAGATGGGTAAAATTTTAAAAAAGCAGACCTTGAATATCCCTTTGAGAATGGTGAAGTTATTATTTACACTTTGGATGGTGTATCAATACACCCAGTCACTCCAAAGATACAGGCGTCCTCCTAACTCAGTTGCCGTAGAGATAGGACACCACTCAGCGATTTCACCATGAGGCCAACGGTGACTTTAAAACAGTTACAGTTTAATGGTTGTGATAGGAGAAAACTGAGGCTGGATCAACAACATTGTAGTTACTCCACAATACTAACCTAAATGACAGAGTGAAAAGAAGGAAGCGTTTACAGAATACAAATATTCCAAAACATACATCCCGTTTGCAGTAAGGCACTAAAGTAAAAAATGTGGCAAATGAACTTTATGTCCTGCATTCAAAGCGTTATGTTTGGGGCAAATCCAACACTGAGTACCACTTTTCAAGCATTGTGGTGGATGCATCATGTTATGGGTATATATATATGTTTTAACTTTATTTAACTAGGTAAGTCAGTTAAGAACAAATTCTTATTTACAATGATGGCCTACACCGGCCAAACCTGGACGACGCTGGGCCAATTGTGCGCCGCCCTACGGGACTCCCAATCACAGCCAGTTGTGAAACAGCCTGGAATCGAACCAGGGGGTCTGTAGTGATGCCTCAAGCACTGAGATGCAGTGCCTTAGACCACTGCGCCACTCGGTATGCTTGTCATCGGCAAGGACTAGGGAGTTTTTTAGGATAAAAAGAAATTGAATAGAGCTAAGCACAGGCAAAATCCTAGACACTGGGAGACAAAATCACCTTTCAGCAGGACGATAACCTAAAACACAAGGCCAAATATACACTGGAGTTGCTTACCAAGACGACATTAAATGTTCCTGAGTGGCCTAGTTACAGTGTTGACTGAAATTGGCTTGAAGATCTATGGCAAGACTTGAAAATGGCTGTCTAGCAATGATCAACAACCAACTTAACAGAGCTTGAAGAATGTAAAAAATAATATGTTAGGCCTACTGCTGCTAGGTAGCTCTCTCTCTGCTCTTCCCCTCCCCTCTGTCTGTTGATTGCAGGAGTGAAGTCTGGTGTGCGGGAGTCAGGGTTCCAGCTGCAGCTCATTCACCATAATCACCTCAGCCTTAAAGACCCGGTCAAACTTTCCACTCATCGTCAGATCATAGTCAAGACAACCATGTTAGTCTCGCTGCTGAGTCAACCTGCTTGTTTTCGCTCTTTGTGTTTTTGGCCTGTTCTATTTACATTTTTCCTGTGTCACAGATTATTGGAACCTGACTCCTGCCTCCACTTCACTCCTGCCACCACCATCCCGTTTACCACTACTGGACTTCCCTTTTGGACTCACCCCGGACACTAGGACGTTACGGTACCACTCCTGCTCAGAACCTGGATCTGTTACCCTCCCTGTAGACCTGGACTTGCTCTTCCCCCTTTTTGGAAACCTGGACAATTTTACTTTGCAATAAACCTGTTAAACTTTCTCTGGCTCGGTGTAGTTGTCTGCAATTGGGTTCATATCCAGTAAATCATGACATAATAATGTCAAAATATTGTACAATCCATGTATGCAAAGCTCTTAGAGACTTACCCAGAAAGACTCACAACTGTAATCACTGCCAAAGATTATTCTAACATGCATTGACTCAGCGGTGTGAATACTTATGTAAATTAGATATTTCTGTATTTCAATTGTCTAAATTTCCTAAAAACATGTTTTCACTTTGTCATTATGTGGTATTGTGTGTAGAGAGAAAAAAAATATTTAATCCATTTTTAATTCAGGCTGTAACACAACAAAATGTGGAATATGTCAAAGGGTATGAATACTTTTGGAAGGCACTGTATAACTGTCACTTTAGTGTTCATTTCCTTCAATTTGTAGCTTACATTTTGCATCATTCCATTCCATTTACCTTTCTTTCCTCTGTCACGTCTGTGTAGTTGTTCCTGAGGGTCGTTAGCAATAGTGGATCATGTTAGGCCTATTTGAATCACTATGGAACTCAGACCACACATAGCAGTTTAAACCTGGAGCCTGGCACACGGTTCACGACGACTGGACCGTTCTCCTAAAGTACCATGATTAGTGAGGATTAGGGTAGATTTATAGGACTATTGTTCAACCCCTATTGTACACTTTTTTCCAACTTCCAATATTTCATGGATTAAACTTGAATATGGCAACTTTCAGGATGAATCAAATCACTGTAATTTTGATTCATCAATATATTTTGAAGGCATGAAGGCTCTCCAAACCAGTTTTTTATGAGTCATACATACTTTCCTAACCCTAAAATGTGCCTTAAAAATCTACAAGATCAGAGTATTAGAGCAGAAGTATACAGTATACAGCAGGAGATAGAAGAGGTTAGAGCAGTTTAGGAGGATACCGAGGGGGATTCAACAGCCAGCACATCCCAACACACTCCACGGCCCAATTAATCTTTCCAACAGCCTCCTGGGAAAAATTAAAAGTCAGAAGACATGAGCCCCTTCGAAGTCCAAAATGGATAACATCCAAACCCAGATCCAGACCATTGATGATGAGGATGACCTCTTTTTCCAGATCCTTCTCTCTACATTCAAAAGGCTCAACCGTGCTCACAGTCACGTCACACAGTGCAGTCAGAATAACAGCAAAGTAGCTGCGTAAGAATGAGCTAATGATGCGGAAATTTCACCTGGTATAGAACAGTTGCGTTCTCGTCAGGACACTGTTGTTCAGAGGAGCTAGCCAACAACACAGCTAACACAATAACTTCAAACTGAAGCTGGAAAGAGCGCAAACTAGCTGCATTTCATTTCAATTAACATTTATTTGTATATATCCATAAAAATGATGCCAGCTGATTCATGATTTCGACTGGCTGTGAAAAGCTGCCTGCCTGTATGTTTCGTCATGACTCCCGACCCCTACACGTTCATTACTATGGGACAGCAGGAGATCGAATTTCAATATTGAAACGATGTTGCAAATGTCAGAGAGACCGACCGAAAGTTTTACACAAATCTTCGCTATTGAAAACCAATTGCTAGTCTAAAGGAAATGGGAGATAATGTCTAGATGATTTTTACAGTGGAGATCAAGTTTATATATTGTCTGGCTGGGCTGATGAGACAGTGGATTGCGCAGTGAGATGGAAAAGAGTAAATAGGCATTTCAATGTCATAGCTTTAGCATGTGGAATAGACCCCAGCTGGAATGCGATTTTAACCAATCATCGTCCAGGATTAGACCCACCCGTTGTACAAATATTAATAACGGCCCTTACAGCGTGAGTTCTTTTTGCACAGGGTACCAGAATTTTATGCTGCTGTTCTAGAATTTGATTGTTGCATTTTGCCACTATTCTCTGCACCCCTCACTGCATCAAGACCGCAATGTCTGCTTTATATGAGGATTCAGAAAACATAATCTTTCTTCATATAGTAGTAGCAGCGAGTATCTATAGTATTATTGATAATTGTATAATTATTATTATCATCTATATTACATTTATTATTATCTGAAAGAGGCTTTGGTATTAGCCTGTCTGAGGGGCTGCATGTGTGAGATAGGGCGGGAAACCTGAGGTGCTTTGATACAATAGTGGCGAACAAACAAAGTGAGAGCGGGGTATGAGCATATATTACATATACCGACCATGGCTAAGGCCGGGAAACGCTGGCATCCTAAATACTTTTTGTAAAAATAAAATATTTGTTTTCATTTATTGACAGCGGTGGCTACATTTCATCATCATGTCAATGTATTATCACCACTGGACATGGCTTGGATAGGTTTTAGCCTGGTCGAGGCAGAGTAGAATGAGAACAGTGTGGTGGATCAAGTCATGTAAGCAACAAAGTGAGGTAGTTTGTGCGGGTGATCAGATTGAAAGGTGCATGCGTGTAGTCAGCTATATTGTATGCAGAGACCGTGGCATGAGTGAAGCGAGGTTGTTGATATAATAGGTTATCATAAACTATGGAGCTAGACAGGATAATCTAGGTTTATGCTTTGGCACCATCTTCGGGCTGAATGTTACGTGGGTGGACCAGTTATCGCCATCATTCCAAAACGTGGTTACATTTCTATAAACTTCAAGTATTACTAACTATGCAGTATATTCCTAGGAAAAGTCGATGTAATGTAACAACTTAAATCCTGCTCTTTAGTCTACAGTAATCTACAGGTTAGGCTAAAGGTTGTTGGCTAGGGAAAATATGCTTTTTGAAAAGTTTGATTGAAATTGATGAAACATAATTGAGAGAATGCATTACAAATCAAGGAATACCAAAAGTTGATTACATACTTTTCTTTTTCTGTTTAATTTCAGAAATGGAGCCCAGGAGTCAAACAAAGTATTTCATTTCAGGTAAAGAAATATGTTACATTTCTATATTTTTGTGTGTCTTTTTTAAAGAAAATTTCTCCAATCCCCCCTCACCCACTACACATCAAACACCTCAAGTCATACATTTCAATACATTTTACAATTCTATTTTTTAAAATATCAGCATAAAGCAACAATTGTATCAGCCACTATAGGCCTACTTTCCACACAGTACTGCTTGAGGGTGTGGTACTCGCCAAAGCAAGGAAGTCAAATCAAATCAAATTCAAATCAAATCAAATTGTATTGGTCACATACACATATATCGCAGATGTTATTGCGGGTGTAGCGAAATGCTTGTGTTCCTAGCTCCAACAGTGCAGTAGTATCTAACAGTTCACAACAATACACACAAATCTAAAAGTAAAAGAATAGAATTAAGAAATATACACTGCCGGTCAAAAGTTTTAGAACACCTACTCATTCAAGGGTTTTTCTTTATTTTTTACTGTTTTCTACATTGTAGAATAACAGCGAAGACATCAAAACTATGAAATAACTCATACAGTGGGAAAAAAAAGTATTTAGTCAGCCACCAATTGTGCAAGTTCTCCCACTTAAAAAGATGAGAGAGGCCTGTAATTTTCATCATAGGTACACGTCAACTATGACAGTCAAATTGAGAAAAAGAAATCCAGAAAATCACATTGTAGGATTTTCAAATCGCTTTGAGCCCCTGTACCAGCTGTCTTCTGCCGGGGACTTGGGTGTTCCCTCCATGGCTGTGGATGCCCCTCCAGCTACCTATCCCTGTCCTCGTCAATCAACTGCCTGGGCACAGGCTGGACCACCACTGCTCTCTCTCTGGATCAGAGCTCTGTCCCTTTGGCTGTTGTGGCCTGCACGCAGCCGGCGTCTCAGCAGACCTCTTCTCAGGTGAGTTCTGTGGCTCTGGTCTCACAATCTGCTTCGAGATACGGCAGAGGCCGGATCATTCCACCGATTGTGATAAGGAGCTTGATGGTGAGGCATATATATGTACCTGGTGCAAAGACTTTTGTGTTTTCCTGGGGCAAAAGTTCAGGATATCACCAGGTTGCTTCCCGCGGCTGTGAGTCAGTCACCGGGGGCTGATACTGTCATGGTTCATGTGGGGTCGAATGACATTATAATGGGCAGCTCAGAACAACTGAAGATGGATTTTAAAGAACTGATTGGGTCACTACTTGACACCAACAAATGCCCCATAATATCTGGCCCTCAGCCCTCCCTAAATCATGGCATTGAATGGTTCAGCAGACATTTAACCCTCCATTACTGGCTACGAGACTATTGCAGCTCTGTGGGTGTAACATTTATTGACAATTGTAATACCTTCTGGAAACAAAGCTCGTATTATAATGAGGATGGGATCCACCCAAATCATTTGGGTTCCTGGATCCTTTCACAGCATTATAAGGCTGCGCTGAGACAATAACTTATCAATGATCCCAGTCCTGCTCATTTCATCCCTACCATTGGGTCGCTGAGTTGTCATAATGCTTCAGCAAATGTACACTATCCCAGCGGCGTTGGAAGACACAATGTAAGTAACCTAATTTATGTCCCTCTTACTGCCCTGAATGCCTCTGCTGATCCTACAGTTATTGTATGCAGTAATCATATGCCTATGAACCAGAGTTATACTATTAGTACTGAGGTGGTGTGCCCTAGCAGGAAGCTCACCCTGCACTAATATAAATAACTCGAGCATGTCTACCTCTGCTAACCTTCCCAGTAATACAATGAAAACAATCAAGCATCCCAGAAAAGTGTTAAAAATAGCCCACGCTAACATGTGTAACTTAAGAAACAAGGTGCATGAGATCAATAATTTGCTAGTAACAGATGCCATTCATATTCTGACAATCTCTCAAACTCACTTAGATAATACCTTTGATGATACAGTGGCAGCAATACATGGTTATAAGATCTACAGAAAATACAGAAATGCCAAAAGGTGGAGGTGTGAATGTTTACATTCAGAAACACATTCCTGTAAAGCTTAGAGAGGATCTCATGTTAAATACTGTTCATCTGCCTCACCTAAAGCCCATTATGGTGGGAAGTGCTAACAGTCAGTATCTGGATAACATGTGTGAAATGCTTGATAATGTATGTGCTATCAATAGAGAGGTATATTTTCTGGGTGATTTAAATATTGACTGGCTTTCATCAGGCTGCCCATTCAAGAGAAAGCTTCAAACTGTAACTACTGCCTGCAACCTGGTTCAGGTTATCAATCAACCTACCAGGGTAGTTACAAACAGCACAGAAATGAAATCATCAACATGTATTTATCACATCTTTACTAATGCTGCAGAAATTTGTTTGAAAGCAGTATCCAAATCCATTGGATGTAGTGATCACAATATAGTAGCCATATCTAGCAAAACCAAAGTTCCAAACGCTGGGCCTAATATAGTGTATAAGAGGTCATACAATACGTTTTTGTGGTGATTCCTATGTTGTTGATGTAAATAATATTTGTTGGTCTGTGGTGTGTAATGAAAAGCAACCACATGCTGCATTTGACACATTTATGAAATTGCTTATCCCAGTTGCTAATAAGCATGCACCCATTAAGAAAATGACTGTAAAAAATGTTAAATCCCTGTGGATTGGTGAGGAATATAAAAATGGTATGGTTGAGAGGGATGAGGCAAAATAAATGGCAAATAGGTCTGGCTGTACAACGGATTGGCAAACGTACTGCAAATTGAGAAATCATGTGACTAAACTGAATAAACTACACTATGAAGCAAAGATAAATGACATAAAGAATGATAGTAAAACGCTGTGGAGCACCTTAAATGAAATTTTGGGCAAAAAGGCAAACTCCGCTCCATCATTCATTGAATCAGATGGCTCATTCGTCACAAAACCCACTGATATTGCCAACTACTTTAATTATTTTTTAATTGGCAAGATTATCATGACATGCCAGCAACAAACGCTGACACTACACATCCAAGTATATCTGACCAAATTATGAAAGACAAGGATTGTAATTTTGAATTCCGTAAAGTAAGTGTGGAAGAGGTGAAAAAAGTATTGTTGTCTATCAACAATGACAAGCCACCAGGGTCTGACAACTTGGATGGAAAATTACTGAGGATAATAGCGGACGATATTGCCACTCCTATTTGCCATATCTTCAATTTAAGCCTACTAGAAAGTGTGTGCCCTCATGCCTGGAGGGAAGCAAAAGTTATTCCCCTACCGAAGAATAGTAAAGCCCCCTTTACTGGCTCAAATAGCTGACCAATCAGCCTGTTACCAACTCTTAGTAAACTTTTGGAAAAAATTGTGTTTGACCAGATAAAATGCTATTTTACAGTAAACAAATTGACAACAGACTTTCAGCACGCTTATAGGGAAGGACATTTAACAAGCACAGCACTTATACAAATGACTGATGATTGGCTGAGAGAAATTGATGATAAAAATATTGTGGAGGCTGTTTTGTTAGACTTCAGTGCGGCTTTTGACATTATCGATCATAGTCTGTTTCTGGAAAGACTTATGTGTTATGGCTTTACACCCCCTGCTATATTGTGGATAAAGAGTTACCAGTCTAACAGAACACAGAGGGTGTTCTTTAATTGAAGCCTCTCCAACTAAATCCAGGTAGAATCAGGAATTCCCCAGGGCAGCTGGGCCCCTTACTTTTTTCAATCTTTACTAACGACATGCCACTGGCTTTGAGTAAATGTCACGCTCTGGCTCTGGGGACTCTTAAATGTTGAGCCAGGGTGTGGATTTTCTATGTTTTGTTTTCTATGTTTTTGGTTCTGGTTCGTTTTGATCTATGTTGGCCAGGGTGGTTCCCAATCAGAGGCAGCTGTAGCTCGTTGTCTCTGATTGGGGACCATACTTAGGCAGCCTTTTGGCATGTTAGTTTTGTGGGATCTTGTTCTGTAGGGTTTTGTGTATAACCTAGGACTTCACGTAACGTTTGGTTTATTGTTTTGGTTTGTGTGTACACTGAATAAAGAATGTACGTTTATCACGCTGCGCCTTGGTCCGCTTCATCTGTCGACAATCGTGACAGAAGATCCCACCACCAGAGGACCAAGCAGCGTGCCCAGGAGGAGAAGTTGGCGATGTCCCAGGTGGGTGAATGGTGGTCTTGGGAGGACATATTCGCGGGCAGAGGGCCATGGGCAAAAGTAAATGCCCAGGCAGGAGAGGAGCAACGGCGCCAACCGTGCCGACTTCGGACACGCGAGAGGCAACCCCAATAATTTTTTTGGGGGGGGCACACGGCGTGGACGACGGGGCTGCTGGAGGCAGCTACAGGACGAATCGGCGGACTAGGAGAGGAGGCCACCAGGTTTGGGGGGCTGGAAGGGTGGTTGGCGGAGCCTAGAGGTAGAGCAGAGCCAACTCCCCGTACTCAGGCTAGGCAGCGTGAGACTGGGCAGGTTCCGTGTTATGCGGAGCCACGTACTGTGCCGTGAGTGTTCCGGCACAGTCCTGTACGTCCTGTGCTAGCACCACGCACGTGTCGTGCTAAGGTGGGCATGCAGCCAGGACGGAGTGTGCTGGCTCAACGCTCGTGGCCTCCAGTACCCCTCCTCGGTCCCGGATATCCTGCGCCAGTGCCACGTGCTGTAGTGCCAGTACGAGTACACAGCCCTGTACGTCCTGTGCTGATGCCTCACACAGATTGTGTGGAAATAGGCATTCAGCCAGGGCGGGTTGTGTCAGCTCTCTGCTCCAGACCTCCAGTCCGTCTCCACAGTCCAGCCCGGCCTGTCCTGTCCCTCGCACCAAGCCTGTGGTGCGCGTCGCCAGCCTGGTCCGGCCTGTTCCTGCTCCCCGCACCAAGCCTGTGGTGCGCGTCGCCAGCCCGGTCCGGCCTGTTCCTGTTCCTCGCACCAAGCCTGTGGTGCGCGTCGCCAGCCCGGTCCGGCCTGTTCCTGCTCCCCGCACCAAGCCTGTGGTGCGTGTCGCCAGCCCGGTCCGGCCTGTTCCTGCTCCCCGCACCAAGTCTGTGGTGCGCGTCGCCAGCCCGGTCCGGCCTGTTCCTGCCCCTCGCACCAAGCCTGTGGTGCGCGTCATCAGCCCGGTTCGGCCTGTTCCTGCCCCTCGCACCAAGCCAGTGGTGCCCGTCGCCAGCCCGGTCCGGCCTGTTCCTGCTCCCCGCACCAATCCAATGGTGCGCGTCGTCAGCCCGGTCCGGCCCGTTCCTGCCCCTCGCACCAAGCCAGTGGTGCACGTCGCCAGCCCGGTCCGGCCCGTTCCTGCTCCAAGCCAGTGGTGCGCGTCGTCAGCCCGGTCCGTTCCTGCTACCCGCACCAAGCCAGTGGTGCGCGTTGTCAGCCCGGTCCGGCCCGTTCCTGCTCCCCGCACCAAGCCAGTGGTGCGCGTTGTCAGTCCGGCACGGTCCGTGCCTGTTCCCCGCACCAAGATAGTGGTGCGCGTCGTCAGTCCGGCACGGTCCGTGCCTGTTCCACCGGCACCGGTCAGCTGCTCCACACCGGAGCCAGAGCAATCCGCTCCACCGGTGTCCAGTCCAGCTCCGGCCAGCGGGACCAGACCAGGGGCGCTACGGGGGGGTAGAGAGAGAGTGGTGGTCACGCCCGGAGCCGGATCGCTACGTAAACACTCCGAGGCGGAATGCCCACCCGGCCCCTACCCCGTTGTGTTGGTGTGGCGCGGTCACAGTCCGCTCCTTTGGGGGGGGGGGGGTACTGTCACGCCCTGGCTCTGGGGACTCTTAAATGTTGAGCCAGGGTGTGGATTTTCTATGTTTTGTTTTCTATGTTTTTGGTTCTGGTTCGTTTTGATCTATGTTGGCCAGGGTGGTTCCCAATCAGAGGCAGCTGTAGCTCGTTGTCTCTGATTGGGGACAATACTTAGGCAGCCTTTTGGCATGTTAGTTTTGTGGGATCTTGTTCCGTAGGGTTTTGTGTATAACCTAGGACTTCACGTATCGTTTTGTTTATTGTTTTGGTTTGTGTGTTCACTGAATAAAAAATGTACGCTTATCACGCTGCGCCTTGGTCCGCTTCATCTGTCGACGATCGTGACAGTAAAGTTAGTGTGTCTATGTATGCGGATGACTCAACACTGTACACGTCAGCTACCACAGCGACTGAAATAACAGAAACACTTAACAAAGAGCTGCTGTTAGTTTCAGAATGGGTGGCAAATATTTCAAAAATTAAAAGCATTGTATTTGGGACAAATCACTCACTAAACCCTAAACCTCAACTAAATCTTGTAATGAATAATGTGGAAATTGAGCAAGTTGAGGTGACGAAATTGCTTGGAGTAACCCTGGATTGTAAACTGTCATGGTCAAAACATAGTGATACAACAGTAGGGTGACCATACGTCCTCTTTTTCCCGGACATGTCCTCTTTTTGGACCTAAAAAAATGCGTCCGGCCGGGATTTCTAAATCGCCCAAAATGTCCGGGATTCGGCTTTTGCTTTCTACAGTCGCCATTCATTGTGTGCGTTTTTGGGGTTTTGCATTGCTTTGACCTTTCTCTTTAGGTCCCGCCTTCTCACATGCCACCATTGGTCGGTCATGTAGGCCTACGCAAACATTGGTCAAACTGCATCTCAATCATTACCCTCACCATGGCAACAACCAAGAGACAGAGCAGCAGCTTGCTTGTGGCACATGGCTCCAGAACAGCGTAAAAATGCCCAAACGCAAATGTAAATTCACAGACGATTTACAGAGAAAATTCCCGTGTTTTCGTCTTGGTCGGGATCCGTGTGAAGCAGAATGCATGACCTGCAAAGCTGGCACGTATCAGTGTCAAATAAAGGTGCTAGCGACCTAGAAGCCCACATAAGCTCTGCAAAACACAAAATTGCAGCTAAAGGAGAGAGTTCGTCAGGTAAATCCAGGCTCTGTCGTAGCCGGCCGCGACCGGGAGACCCATGGGGTGGCGCACAATTGGCCCAGCGTCGTCCAGGATAGGGGAGGGAATGGCCGGCAGGGATGTAGCTCAGTTGGTAGAGCATGCCGTTTGCAACGCCAGGGTTGTGTGTTCGATTCCCACGGGGGCCAGTAAAAAATAAAATAAAATTAAAAATAATAATAATGTATACACTCACTAACTGTAAGTCGCTCTGGATAAGAGCGTCTGCTAAATGACTAAAATGTAAATGAAATGTAAATTAACTGACTATTTTGTGAGAGCAGGTAAAACAGAAGATGCTGTTACTGCTGCGGAGGAATTTTTGCATTCCACACCACGAAGCATCACAATAGCTACAGATCAATGGACTGCACGTCTGCCTTGTTAAAAAAGGCTTTCCCTGATTCCGAGACTGCACAAAAATGTTCAAGCGCTCGTACTAAGACCGAAGCAATTGTTAATGCTGTGATAGCACCACATTCTGTCGACATAGCTCTGAAAGCACTAGAAGACATACCTTACTGTGGTGTTTCTACTGATGGGAGCAATCACAGTGCTGTGAAAATATTCCCTCTGCTTATTCAGTATTTTGATTGGAAGAATGGTGGCGTGCAAAGTAAATTAGTCGAAGTTAAAAACACTCCAAATTAGACTGCTGATACGATCGCACAATACATCAAAGAAACACTGGAAAATAATGGGATTTTTTCTAAATGTATTGCATTTACAGGTGACAACTGCAATACAATGTTCGGGGGAATCCGGCGTGATGAAGAAGGAAATAATGTTTTCGCAAACTTAAAGAAGTCATTGCAGAACAAGTCTTTAATCGGTGTGGGCTGCCCAGCACACGTCTTGAACAATTGTGTTCATTACGGGGCAGACACACTAGATGTCGATATTGAGAACTTCTTCAAAATATGTCAATACTTTCACATCTACACTGTGCGCACAGAGAATCTGAAGGAGTACTGTGAATTTGTTGATGTTGAATACAGAAGTCTCCTTTCTCACAGCAAGACGCGATGGCTGTCATTATTTCCAGGTATTGAGAGGCTGCTACAGATGTTTCTAGCCTTGAAAGCATTATTTTTGTCACAGGAAAAAACAGCCTCAATACCTGGAATACGATTTTTTGAAGATGAGTTCAGTGAAATGTACCTCTGGCACATGCACTCACTCATGTGTGTGTTTCATTCACACATTCAGGAGATGGAAAGGGAGAGCAATTCAATTGTGGAAGTGAAGAACCTTTTGAACAAAGTCCACACCATGCTTCTTGAACGCAAGACCAATAACTTCATGTCCCTTAAAGTTAAGGGACTATTGGCACAAAAGCACAAGGATGGACTTGGTAAGAATTGTGACCATTTCAGTGCTCAAGTACAGGGTCTGTACAGTTCATGCCTGGAGTACCTGGAGAAATTGATGGCACCCATGGAGGAGTTCTCCTCTTTCATGTGGATGGATCTGAGTGAGACACCTGACTGGAATGACATAGAAGCCTGTATCAAACACCTGGGAGAAAAGGGGGTGCCAATTGATGATGCAAAGTGCTTTGATCAGGTCACCAACCTGAAGAAAGTCACAGAAAGGTGTAACAGTGATGGAGAGTTCAGTAATCTGCAAGCACACAAGAAGTGGACCAAATATTTTGAAAGGTCCAAAAGCATAGATTTTCATTCAGAGCTACTGAAGATTGCACAGTTTTTCTTTGCTATTCCTTCTCACAATGCAAATGTAGAGAGAGTTTTTCACTGATGCAAAGCCAGTGGACAAAGGAAAGGAATCACTTGTCTGTTGAGTCACTGAGGGGCTTCTGTGTTCACAATACAACTTTAAAAGCATGTCTTGCAAAGACTTTCATGCCTACTTGATTGGTAATCAAGGACTGTTGGGAAAGATTCGATCTTCGGGAAAGTATACCAGAGAGCATCAGGAGGACTGACATTATTTTTGACTGAAATAGTGGATTTTTTTATGAGAACTGTTTTTTTTGTTGTTTTTTTACCTATGGCCATGAAAAGAAACAGTGTCATGTAAAAGGTGTTAAAAGCTAAACTATTATTTTGTTTTTGTTTGTTATTATTATATTGTTGAGGGCCAACAGTTGAATGGAAAGGAAGTATTACTTTATGTATTAAAGTTCAATAACATAGTTGCATGGTTGTGAACACATTTGTATTTACCACCCACTGTGCGGGTGTCCGTCTGCCTCCCGCTCCCACTGTACAAGCGCTGGTAGAGCACGGCGCTTGTAACGCCAAGGTAGTGGGTTCGATCCCCGGGACCACCCATACACAAAAAAATAATAATGTATGCACGCATGACTGTAAGTCGCTTTGGATAAAAGCGTCTGCTAAATGGCATGTTATATTATATATTATATTATTATTATTATATTATAAAATATGGTCACCCTTTACAACAGTAACTAGGATGGGGAGAGTCTGTCTTTAAAAAAGCTTTGCTCTGCATTCTTAACAGCACTATCAACAAGGTAGGTCCTACAGGCCCTAGTTTTGTCGCACCTGGACTACTGTTCTGTCGTGTGGTCAGGTGCCACAAAGAGGGACTTAGGAAAATTGCAATTGGCTCAGAACAGGGCAGCACGGCTGGCCCTTGGATGTACATAGAGAGCTAACATTAATAGGTAGCATGTTAATCTCTCCTAGCTCAAAGTGGAGGAGAGATTGACTTCATCACTACTTGTATTTGTGAGATGTATTGACATGTTGAATGCACCGAGCTGGACACCCATGCATACCCCAAAAGACATGCCACCATATGTCTATTCACAGTCCAAAGTCAAGAACAGACTATGGGAGGCGCACAGTACTACATAGAGCCTGACTACATGGAACTCTATTCCACATCAAGTAACTCAGTAAAATGAGATTTAAAAAAACAGAAAAAAATACACCTTATGGAACAGCTGGGACTGTGAAGGAACACAAACATAGACACATGCATACAAACACACGATAACATACGCACTATACACACACGTACATATGGGTTTTGTGTTATAGATATGTGGTAGTAGAGTAGAGGCCTGACGGCACACACTTAAAATGTTGTGAAATCTGTTATGAATGTATTGTAATGTATAACTGCCTTAATTTTGCTGGACCGCAGGAAGAGTAGCTGCTGCCTTGGCAGCAACTAATGGGGATCCATAATAAATACAAATACAAATACAAACCTTCACCCCAGTCTGGGGACCTGAGCGCTCTGGAGCAGGTTTACATCAAGGATCTCTCTGTACTTTTCTCTGTTAATCTTTACCTCGATCCTGACTAGTCTCCCAGTCCCTGCCGCTGAAAAACATCCCTACAGCATGATGCTGCCATCACCATGCTTCACCGTAGGGATGGTGCCAGGTTTCCTCCAGACGTGACGCTTGGCATTCAGGCCAAAGAGTTCAATCTTGGTGTCATCAGACCAGAGAATCTTGTTTCTCATGTTCTGAGAGTCTTTAGGTGCCTTTTGGCACACTCCAAGCGGGCTGCCGTGTGCCTTTTACTGAGGAGTGGCTTCCGTCTGGCCACTCTACCATAAAGGCCTAATTGTTGGAGTGCTGTAGAGATGGTTGTCCTTCTGGAAAGTTATCCCATCTCCACAAAGGAACTCTAGAGCTCTGTCAGCGTGACCATCTGGTTTTTGGTCACCTCCCTCACCTAGGCCCTTCTCCCCTGATTACTCAGTTTGGCCGGGCAGCCAGCTCTAGGAAGAGTCTTGGTGGTTCTAAACTTCTTCCATTTAAGAATGGAGGCATTGTGTTCTTAGGGACTTTCAATGGTGCAGAAATTTTTTGATACCCTTCCCCAGATCTGTGCCTCGACACAATCCTGTCTCGGAGCTCTACGGACAATTCCTTCGACCTCATGGCTTGTTTTTTGCTCTGACATGCACTGTCAACTGTGGGACTTTATATAGACAGGTGTGTACCTTTCTAAAAACATGTTTCTCTTTATCATTATGGGGTATTGTGTGTAGATTGCTGAGGGTTTTTATTTATTTAATCCATTTTAGAATAAGGCTGTAACGTCACCAAATGTGGAAAAAGTCAAGGGGTCTGAATATTTTCCGAAGGCACTGTACATAGAGAGAATAGAGGAAAAACTAAGCATAAAGGGAGTGGTTCGCAGACAATTCCCCATGAAACTGGCTTTTGCTTTCACATCACAAAAGGTTCAAGGCATGGCAACGGAATCTGCAGTGGTTTCACTGAAGCGTATTTTTGAACCAGGTATGGCATACTTTGCGCTCAGTCGAACTACTTCACTCTGTGGATTGCCCATAATCAATTTTGTCGAGGAGAAAATATATTCTAATCCTGAAATTTCCACCTCGCTTGATAACGTGAGAAAAGCTGTATTTGAAAATGCAATGCCACTTTTGAAAAGTGTACTGACGCCACACCCGACTCCAATGCTCACAGTTGTTCACCACAACGTGAAGGGATTGTCAGCACATATCGATGACGTCAAGTACCAGAACCAAAAGTACACACCTACTGACCACTCAACTGCTATAACAATATGGAAGAAAATGAAACGTATTCGACAAGAACCACTATCACTCCTTAAAAACAGAACACTATGGAACAACACTATGGAACAATCCTTGGTAGCTTTTCAGAATTCCCAGATAAATTGGTCGACATGGAAAACGAAAGTCATTTTTTGTCTTTATCTGTTGTTGGCTAGTACTGTCTTTTTGCTAGCTAGGGCCATCTACTTTAAGTACTGCCTGTATTCCCAGTGGCCTACTTGGTGTGTGAACTGCTGACTGCTCATCATTTGCAGATAGTTGTTGACACATCAACCAGGATCAAGGGGCAGGGCAATTTGTGACTTGTTTTGGTAATCAGTGGCTGTATTGAAGGGGGAGTGGTTTCATCTCTCCTAGGCAATCAGCAATTAGTACAGGGAGGTGTGCTCTCCACCTCTGCTTGTCAATTAGCAATTAGTGTTAGTTCTTCAGTCTCCCCTGGTTTCTCAGAGGCAGCTGTAAACGGCGGTCGTCAGTGGCGGTTTTGTCGCAAAACTAAGACTGCTACTTTTTTTTTTATTTTTTTTTTATTTTTTATTTATTTAGCAGACGCTCTTATCCAGAGCGACTTACAGTTAGTGAGTGAATACATTTTCATACTGGCCCCGTGGGAAACGAACCCACAACCCTGCGCCATGCTCTACCATACTTTCACTATGCTTTCACTATGCCAAGCAGTACTAATCAGTGTCTGCCAGTGTTCTCCCTGTTTATTTATGATTTCAGTCATAGTTTATATTTCATATTTTTGGCTGTCTGCCAGTTTTTTGGAGTGTTATTTGCTCCGCATTTCTTTTTCGTGTAAAGTCCGTTATTTTGTATCCTGGCTTCGGGACCATCAGTAAAGTTAATTGTTTCACCATCTCTGCCTACTGCCTACTGTCTAACCTGCACCGCACCTTGGTCACAACTCACACCAACCCTTATAGAAAACTGAGCCACTATGGACCTAGCGGAGGCAGCACAGTATCATAGCGCATTGGCAACACAGGGAGCCATGTTGAACCAGCATGACCACAGCCTGCAGCAGATCACCGAGAATCTCCGCCAGCTGACAATCGCCGTGCAGAGCCGGGTGGACACCCGACCAGCATCGGCAGCCGGCGGAGTGGAAGCCGCGGCAGCGGCGTCTCCAGTCTCGCCTGCGACATCGCGGGAACCCCGCCTACCACCTCCGGAGAGGTACGACAGACGTCCAGAGGGCTGCAGGGAATTCCTCACCCAGTGTTCTCTGATATTCAGCCTACAACCCACCTCCTTCCCGACGGAGCAGGGCCGGGTGGCCTACATTATCACACTGTTGAAGGGTCGGACCCTGGGCTAACACGGAGTGGGAGCACCAAATCCGGCGTGCTCCGATTCCTACCTATTAACCCGGGAGCTATGCAAGGTGTTCGACACCTCTTGGGTGGTGACCGTTCGGTAGCGGGATGGGAGGAGGCCGCCCTGGTCGTCCTTTATGCTCAGGGGCTATCGGAGGGGATGAGGGACGAACTCTCCTTCAGGGAGCTGCCTAAGCGACTGGACGGCCTCGTAGACTTCTCGGTGCGGTTAGACAATCGGCGTCGTGAGAGGGCGCATGAGAGAGGCATGACGCAAGGCGCACCTCCGCATCCCCCCATCAGCCCGGAGGCTTTCCGACGATTCAGGGAGGAGACGCCTCAGGAGGAGGCTATGCAGCTGGCTGCAGCGCGCTTGTCCAGGATGGAGAGGCAGCGGCATCTGCGCCAGGGACGTTGCCTGTACTGCGGCCAGACAGGTCACCACTGAGAATCATGCCCAGAGAAGCCGGGAAACGGGAGTGCTCGCCATTATTGGGAGGGGTGCTAGCGAGCCGGAACCGAAACCCCAACTCCAGAGACTCCCGGACTTTTCTCCCCGTCAGGGTTCAGTGGGCCCGCGCTGTGCGTTGGCCACATAAACTGGTGGATTCTGGGTCCGCGGGAAACCTGATGGATGCGGGGCTGGTCCAAGGGTGGAGCGTTCTGTTACTCTCCCTCTCCGAGCCGGTTCCGGTCATGGGCCTGGAAGTCCGGCTGTTGGGGGGCTATGGGAGGATATCCAGTTTTTCATTGTGGACTCTCCGGAGTGTCCCCTCGTCCTCGGGCACCCCTGAATGATTGCCCACAAACCCCGGATAGACTGGTCCACGGGCGGCTCATTCTGGAGGGAGGCGCCGCCCCCGTCCTGTTCCGGTCTCCACCGACCACTCATCAGCCCAAACCACCGTCCCAAACCACCTACCAGTCCTCACCTCTTCCCCAGGTCTCGCACTCTGAACCACCTACTGCCCTAGCGGGGGTTGCCACCGGAAGAACGGCGGCTACAGATTCCGTCACCGGCCCAGACCTGGCAGGCTTTCCCCGGGAGTATTGGGATCTGGGGGAGGTGTTTAGTAAGAGGCGTGCCAATGGCCTACCTCCTCATAGGCCATACGACTGTGCTATTGATCTCCTGCCGGGCGCCATGCCCACAAGAGGGTGATTATTTTCCTTGTCCCGGCCGGAGACGCTGGCCATGAGGGAGTATATCGACGAGGCACTCGTCAAGGGTCACATCCGTCCCTCTACCACTTCTTCTTCGTGGGGAAAAAGGACGGTGGGCAGCGGCCGTGCATTGATTACTGGGTGCTCAATGACATCACGGTTAAGAACCGCTACCCACTCCCCCTGATGACGACGGCATTCGAGTCGTTGCAGGGAGCCCGTGTCTTCACCAAGCTGGACTTAAGAAGGCCAGTTTGATTGCTTCTTTAATCAGCACAACAGTTTTCAGCTGCGCTAACATTATTGCAAAAGGGTTTTCTAATGATCAGTTATCCTTTTAAAATGATAAACTTGGATTAGCAAACACAACATGCCATTGGTTGCTGATAATGGGCCTCTGTACGCCTATGTAGATATTCCATAAAAGAAATCAGCCGTTTCCAGCTATAATAGCCATTTAACACATTAACAATGTCTACACTGTATTTCTGATCTATTCAATGTTATTTTAATGGACATAAAAATTGCTTTTCTTTCGAAAACAAGGACATTTCTAAGTGAACCCAAACTTTTGAATGGTAGTGTATGTTGATACAAAAATTACAGACAGTAGCATACAAATAGCTAAATCTAACTTTTATTTCAATATCATTGAAATATATTTATCATTAGTTTTTTTCATTTTTTTATTTTTACCCCCAATTGTTAGTTACAGTCTTGTCCCATCGCTGCAACTGCCGTACGGACTCGGGCGAGGCGAAGGTCGAGAGCCATGCGTCCTTCGAAACACGACCCCGCCAAGCCGCACTGCTTCTTGACACACTGCTCGCTTAATCCGGAAGCCAGCCGCACCAATGTGTTGGAGGAAACACCGTACAGCTGCCAACCGTAGTCAGCGTGCATGCGCCAGGCCCAACACAAGGAGTCGCTAGAGCGCGATGGGACAAGGAGGTCCCGGCCGGCCAAACCCTCTACTAACCCGGACGATGCTGGGCCAATTGTGCGCCGCCTCATGCCTTAGACCGCTGCGCCACTCGGGAGGCCCCCTGTATTTATATTTTAATACAGTCGTCTCGTTTTTAATTTGAAGCGTCTTTATATCCTTGCAAAGAAATGGGCAGCTTTGTATTTGTAGTCTGTAGGCAGGTTTCCATTGACCCAGGTTTATTCGCCAAAAGAAATGTCTAAAATAAAATCTTTGAGACGTGTAATGGCAGATATAGGATACATTTTCTAAAGATCAACAAAAATTTTATCAGTTCGACAGGTGGATTTTTCTTTTGTCTAACTTTCTTTATTGCGACAAATTATGATGGAAACTGTTTTTCAAATAAATTATGATTGCCGAATGCTTATGAAGGTACGCGGGGCATATGCCTACTTCTTGCAAAATATATATTTTTAACTATAAAAATGTTTTTTTTGCAGGGCAAAGAATGCCTGAATTGCTTCGCCTTGCTTTTCTGGTTGGCTGGCAAGTTTCACCATCCAATTATTTAAGATCTACAGGAGTGCAAGTTTCACCATGGCAAGGACTAGCCTAGGCAGTCGATAGCGCATGCCCATGGGCACTAGATAGGTGGCGATACGTTGGCACATGATAATTATTAGAATGTGGAATGTGGCATTTTATCCATGCTGGCTTTCACAGGCTACCTGATAAATGAAACAGATAGGTGAGAAGGCACACAGGCTGTCACCAATTTATTAATGCGCAATTTGCTTAAATGGGGAATTGAAAAATTCAACGAGAAAAATTTTATTCGACACTGTAGGTCTATTTTTAGGTGTGACGTCATTATGTACAGTTGTTTTTATCGACACAAGATAGTTAAATGGAAACGCACCCTAACAGGCAATTGTTCGCCTATACTTTCTATGAACTAAAATATAAACGCAACATGCAACAATTTCAATACAGATATGCATCTGTTGGTCACAGATACTGTACCTTAAAAAAGGTAGGGGCTTAGATCAGAAAACCAGTCTGTATGTGGTGTGACCACCATTTGCCTCATGCAACGTGAAACATCTCCTTCACATAGAGTTCATCAGGCTGTTGATTGGGGCCTGTGGAATGTTGTCCCACACCTCTTCAATGGCTGTGCGAAGTTGCTGGATATTGGCGATAACTGGAACATGCTGTCGTAAACATCGAACCAGAGCATCCCAAACATGCTCAATGGGTGTCTAGTGAGTATGCAGGCCATGGAAGAACTGGGACATTTTCAGCTGTGCATTATCAAGCTGAAACATGAGGTGATGGCGGCGGATGAATGGCACGACAAAGGGCATCAGGATCTCGTCACGGTAATCCTGTGCATTCAAATTGCCGTCGATAAAATGAAATTGTGTTCATTGTCCGTAGCTTATGCCTGCCCATACTATAACCCAACCGCAACCATGGCGCACTCTGTTCACAATGTTGATGTCAGCAAACTGCTAGCCCACACAACGCCATAAACGCTATCTGCCATCTGCCCGGTACAGTTGAAACCAGGATTCATCCGAGAAGAGCACACTTCTCCAGTAGTCATTGAAGGTGAGCATTTACCCACTGAAATCGGTTATGACACTGAGCTGCAGTCAGGTCAAGACCCTGGTGAGGACGACGAGCAAGCAGATGAGCTTCCCTGAGATGGTTTCTGACAGTTTGTGGAGAAATGATTTGGTTGTGCAAACCCACAGTTTCATCAGCTGTCCAGTTGGCTGGTCTCAGATGATCCTGCAGGTCCTGGGCTGGTGTGGTTACACGTTTTGAGGCTGGTTGAACGTACTGCCAAATTCTCTAAAATTACTTTGGAGACGGCTTATGGTAGAGAAATTAACATTAAATTCTCCGGCAACGGCTCTGGTGGACATTCCTGCAGTCAGCATGCCAATTGCACACTCCAGCAAAACTTGAGACATCTGTGGCATTGTGTTGTGTAACAAAACTGCACATTTTAGAGTGGCCTTTTATTGTCCCCAGCACAAGGTAAACCTGTTTAATGATCATGCTGCTTAATCAGCTTCTTGATATGCCACACCTGTCAAGTGGATGGATTATCGTGGCAAAGGAGAAATGCTCACTAACAGGGATGTAAACAAATTTGTGCACAAAATATCAGAGAAATAAGCTTTTTGTGTGTACGGAACATTTCTGTGATCTTTTATTTCAGCTCATGAAAAATGGGACCAACACTTTACATGTTTATATTGTTGTTCAGTATAAATGTTGACAAAAAGTTCACTGGACAAGTTACTGGAAACATTGCTACTGTCAAATTAGTTGTGAAGTTATCGGCGGTCACAGAAAGACAGATAAACATCTTGATTTTGTGTTTAGCAGAGATCTTATGTGCATAAAGCGGGCAAAAAGCATCTAACAGCATACTTAGCTGTTCTATGAGTTGTCCAAGGCAGTCATTAAATGTGACTAGTTTCAGGAAACTAGGCATATGTAGCACGTCACCACTTCACAGGAGAGGCATTTCAACGTATTATTTATTTGCGTTTTTTGGCAGAAATGCCTTCTGGAACATGTGAACTTTCATGTGCCTTAATAATAAACGTGTATTACATCTCTAAACATGAATAAAATAGTTAAATTACAAGCCTAGTTGGTTTAGCCACGGAAAAAGACAGGAACCTTCCCGCTAGCCATGATTGGCTGAGATAATGGATGGGCTGGACATGCCGAGAGATGAGTTCAGATTGGTCTGCCATGTAGCATGCTTCTGTCTATAACATGAGCTGGTCAGTATGTGTAGGTAATGGTTTCTAATGTGGCTTTTAAAAAATATATCACGTAGTAGAACTGCAAAAGTGTTGCTCTCCACTTTCTGGAGGACTGAGTTTTGAAATCAGTGGAATACCCGGTGGAAGCAGAGTATGATAGTTAAGGAGATGGAGCAAATTCTGGCATTTGATTGCAAATATGCAGAGGGAGTCAAAAAGAGAACACACAGAAGGCTGTTGTATAAAACACCTGTCTCCAGATTACATCTTCAAACTAAGGGCAAACATGGCATCCTTGACAGAGAGGGAGAAGCGTCCATCCATGTATACGGGTAAGAGAGTCTAGGTAGCTACATTTTCAGATATTATACGTTTCTAATTTTGTCAGAAAGTAGTTTTCATTTCAAGATCAAGTGTACTGTTAGCTAGCTAGTTAACGTTAGCTGGCTGGCTCGCTAGCTAATGTTACATGTATGATCTGGGTAGTAATATTATACGTATCTCAGAGCCATTTGCATCGCTAGTTATAGCCTAATGTTAGCTAGCTAGCTAACACTGAACCTATTTGGTTAGCTACCTGCAGATTCATGCAAGGTAGTAACATTATGAGTCGGGATTATGGTTCATTGTTTAGCTAGCTAGCTAGCTACATGTCTAAACAAAAGACTCCACTATGCAAGTAACAATTTCACTGTACCGGTTACACCTTCTGTATCCTGTGCATGTGATAAATAAACATTGATTTTATTTGATATAGTATTTGTTTACCAGAGACGGTAATGTGAAGAACGACATGACCTGCACCAAAGTCAAATTAGGATATAACGTTAGGCCAACTAGTGTTGTTCGTGTTTCTTGGCCCAAGCAAGTCTCTTCTTCTTATTGGTGTCCTTTAGTAATGGTTTCTTTGCAGCAATTCGACCATGAAGGCCTGATTCACACAGTTACTTGAACTCTGTGAAGCATTTATTTGGGCTGCAAATTCTGAGGCTTCTAACTCCCCTACCATCCTCTGCAGCAGAGGTAACTCTGGGTCTTCCTTTCCTGTTGCAGTCCTCATGAGAGCCAGTTTCATCATAGCGCTCGATGGTTCTTGCGACTGCACTTGAAGAAACTTTCAAAGTTCTTGAAATGTCCCGGTTTAACTGACCTTCATGTCTTAAAGTAAAATGGCCTGTCGTTTCTCTTTGCTTATTTGAGCTGTTCTTACCATAATATATGGACTTGGTCTTTTACCAAATAGTGCTATCTTCTGTATACCACCCCTACCTTGTCACAACACAACTGATTGGCTCAAACACATTAAGAAGGAAAGAAATTCCACAAATTAACTTTTAACAAGGCATACCTGCTAATTGAAATCCATTCCAGGTGACTACCTTATGAAGCTGGTTGAGAGAATGCCAAGAGTGTGCAAAGCTGTCAAGGCAAAGGGTGGCTACTTTGAAGAATCTCAAATATAAAATATATTTGGATTTGTTTAACACTGTTTTGGTTACTACATGATTCCATATGTATTATTTCATAGTTTTGATGTCTTCACTATTATTCTACAATGTAGAAAATAGTAAAAATAAAGAAAAACCCTTGAATGAGTAGGTGTGTCCAAACTTTTTACTGGTACTGTATTCAACATTCATTCATAAATGGGTGGGTTTATTGATGTTAAAATAAACCAGTTATGCTTTTTTGGACCACCAGGCTGCTGTCATGCAGCCTGTGGTTTTTGTGTTCATACTTTTTCATAACAACAATGACAAGTTTAATATCAGACGACAATAGAATGTTTATGATGTCACTGCGACAACTGTCGATAGACGTAGTATAAACCAACATTTAGTGTTGAAATCTTTGGTTGTTTAGCACATGTTGTCACATGTGAATCCTTAAAGTGATGAGTGGGGCTTAAGAGGGTGTGAACGATGCTGAATGGGTGTAGACAAAGAAGAGCTCTCCAGTACGTTTACCAAAACATTCATGGGCCATTCAAAAGTGGGGTTACAAGTTTATCAACTTTCAAAGCAGAATTACTTTCCCATTGTTGCTCAACTGTAGTGTATGATATACAATTTTCTAGCTCTGAGTCGCTACTTTTATACAATGTAAAAAACACAACTTCAAATGTTGCTACATAAGACCGAATCAAGCCGGTCAGTCACAAATAACAAGACTTTAAGAGCAACTTTAGTAACGATAGTTTTGGGAAACAGCTCGGAAATCTAACGATGCTCCTATGAAGGTTCTAACAATGAACTTAAACCTTAAGATGCTTTTGAGAATCTGGTCCCAGCTAACTAGATAACTGTGACCTAACGTTAGTTAGATAGCTAATTTGCTTGTTAACGTGTCCGCTAATATTGGCGACACAACATCACTGCCCAGCGACAAACAAAGCAACAACTTTATATTAAATAATTCTTACCTTAACATAATAGCTAGTTAGCTATTTCAGTTTGGACATTCAACACTGGTACAATAATCCAATCTCTGAAGACAATGTCCTAAAGTTACTACTCTGTGGTTACTACTACTACTTCTTCTATGGTATTATGGCAGTCCGCAACTAACGTTAGAGGTGCATGAGGCCACCAACTGGGATGGGTGAAAACTAATTAACTTGGTTGCTAAGCTAATCGTCACGCAATCCGATTCTAATGGACTTTCTCATCTCCTCAAAATTGTCTCTGTGGGAAAGCACTGTAACCCTGCTCTCGCTCAGTGGCAGAGACAAACTACAAGTTGAACTTGGTGAGATAGACTCTAAAATTGATAGCGCCGTTTGTTTAGGCTATTTTACAGCTAGCTAACTAGCTACAGTGTGGAAAACAAGTATTTAGTCAGCCACCAATTGTGCAAGTTCTCCCACTTAAAAATATGAGAGAGGCCTGTAATTTTCATCATAGGTACACGTCAACTATGACAGACAAATTGAGGAAATGAATTTATTTGCAAATTATGGTGGAAAATAAGTATTTGGTCACCTACAAACAAGCAAGGTTTCTGGCTCTCACAGACCTGTAACTTCTTCTTTAAGAGGCTCCTCTGTCCTCCACTCGTTACCTGTATTAATGGCACCTGTTTGAACTTGTTATCAGTATAAAAGACACCTGTCCACAACCTCAAACAGTCACACTCCACTATGACCAAGACCAAAGAGCTGTCAAAGGACACCAGAAACAAAATTGTAGACCTGCACCAGGCTGGGAAGACTGAATCTGCAATAGGTAAGCAGCTTGGTTTGAAGAAATCAACTGTGGGAGCAATTATTAGGAAATGGAAGACATACAAGACCACTGATAATCTCCTTCGATCTGGGGCTCCACGCAAGATCTCACCCCGTGGGGTCAAAGTGATCACAAGAACGGTGAGCAAAAATCCCAGAACCACACGGGGGGACCTAGTAAATGACATGCAGAGAGCTGGGACCAAAGTAACAAAGCCTACCATCAGTAACACACTACGCCGCCAGGGACTCAAATCCTGCAGTGCCAGACGTGTCCAGGCCCGTCTGAAGTTTGCTAGAGTGCATTTGGATGATCCAGAAGAGGATTGGGAGAATGTCATATGGTCAGATGAAACCAAAATATAACTTTTTTGGTAAAAACTCAACTCGTCGTGTTTGGAGGACAAAGAATGCTGAGTTGCATCCAAAGAACACCATACCTACTGTGAAGCATGGGGGGTGGAAACATCATGCTTTGGGGCTGTTTTTCTGCAAAGGGACCAGGACAACTGATCCGTGTAAAGGAAAGAATGAATGGGGCCATGTATCGTGAGATTTTGAGTGAAAACCTCCTTCCATCAGCAAGGGCATTGAAGATGAAACATGGCTGGGTCTTTCAGCATGACAATGATCCCAAACACACCGCCCGGGCAACGAAGGAGTGGCTTCGTAAGAAGCATTTCAAGGTCCTGGAGTGGCCTAGCCAGTCTGCAGATCTCAACCCCATAGAAAATCTTTGGAGGGAGTTGAAAGTCCAAAACATCACTGCTCTAGAGGAGATCTGCATGGAGGAATGGGCCAAAATACCAGCAACAGTGTGTGAAAACCTTGTGAAGACTTACAGAAAACGTTTGACCTGTGTCATTGCCAACAAAGGGTATATAACAAAGTATTTAGAAACTTTTGTTATTGACCAAATACTTATTTTCCACCATCATTTGCAAATAAACTCATTAAAATTCCTACAATGTGATTTTTTGGAATTTTTTTCCTCATTTTGTCTGTCATAGTTGACGTGTACCTATGATGAAAATTACAGGCCTCTCATCTTTTTAAGTGAGAGAACTTGCACAATTGGTGGCTGACTAAATACTTTTTTCCCCCACTGTACATAGTGACAGCAAACATAAAAATAATAACATATGATGTGGACATACTAAAGACAGGAAAAGAAGGTATAGGAATTTAGTTACGGGATATTTAGATTACGAAAATGGAAACTTAGGAATATTTGAGAGAATAGTAACGTGGATACTGATATGGGAAAATAGGGTGTGGTCTAGTGACCTGAGGCTGAATAAACCATTGGGAAAATAACTAAGCACAGGTGAGCGAAAGTGGTTTTATAAATTTGAGATAAGATAAGGGAACAAAGAAAAATAAGACTATAATACTGAAGCACAGGAAAGCGAGTGTGTTATCGTAATGGGAAGTGAAACAAGGGAACAAAGAGAATAAAAATAATATTAAAAGAAACACAAGGGAGAGAAACATATCATACTCCTGAGTGGCGCAGTGGTCTAAGGCACTGCATCGCAGTGCTAACTGTGCCACTAGAGATCCTGGTTCGAATCCAGGCTCTGTCGCAGCCGGCCGCGACCGGGAGACTCATGGGCGGCGCACAATTGGTCCAGGGTAGGGGAGGGAATGGCCGGCAGGGATGTAGCTCAGTTGATAGAGCATGGTGTTTGCAACGCCAGGGTTGTGGGTTTGATTCCCACTGGGGGCCAGTATAAAAAAAAACAAAAAAAATCGTATTCACTAACTGTAAGTCGCTCTGGATAAGAGCGTCTGCTAAATGACTAAAAAAAAAAAAAACATTTTTGGAAAGAAGCAGAGTATAAAGATATACAGTGGGGAAAAAAAGTATTTAGTCAGCCACCAATTGTGCATGTTCTCCCACTTAAAAAGATGAGAGAGGCCTGTAATTCTCATCATAGGTACACGTCAACTATGACAGACAAAATGAGGAAAAAAAATCCAGAAAATCACATTGTAGGATTTTTTATGAATTTATTTGCAAATTATGGTGGAAAATAAGTATTTGGTCAATAACAAAAGTTTCTCAATACTTTGTTATATACCCTTTGTTGGCAATGACACAGGTCAAACGTTTTCTGTAAGTCTTCACAAGGTTTTCACACGCTGTTGCTGGTATTTTGGCCCATTCCTCCATGCAGATCTCCTCTAGAGCAGTGATGTTTTGGGGCTGTAGCTGGGCAACACAGACTTTCAACTCCCTCCAAAGATTTTCTATGGGGTTGAGATCTGGAGACTGGCTAGGCCACTCCAGGACCTTGAAATGCTTCTTACGAAGCCACTCCTTCGTTGCCCGGGCGGTGTGTTTGGGATCATTGTCATGCTGAAAGACCCAGCCACGTTTCATCTTCAATGCCCTTGCTGATGGAAGGAGGTTTTCACTCAAAATCTCACGATACATGGCCCCATTCATTCTTTCCTTTACACGGATCAGTCGTCCTGGTCCCTTTGCAGAAAAACAGCCCCAAAGCATGATGTTTCCACCCCCATGCTTCACAGTAGGTATGGTGTTCTTTGGATGCAACTCAGCATTCTTTGTCCTCCAAACACGACGAGTTGAGTTTTTACCAAAAAGTTCTAGTTTGGTTTCATCTGACCATATGACATTCTCCCAATCCTCTTCTGGATCATCCAAATGCACTCTAGCAAACTTCAGACGGGCCTGGACATGTACTGGCTTAAGCAGGGGGACGCTCAGGATTTGAGTCCCTGGCGGCGTAGTGTGTTACTGATGGTAGGCTTTGTTACTTTGGTCCCAGCTCTCTGCAGGTCATTCACTAGGTCCCCCCGTGTGGTTCTGGGATTTTTGCTCACCGTTCTTGTGATCATTTTGACCCCACGGTGTGAGATCTTGCGTGGAGCCCCAGATCGAGGGAGATTATCAGTGGTCTTGTATGTCTTCCATTTCCTAATAATTGCTCCCACAGTTGATTTCTTCAAACCAAGCTGCTTACCTATTGCAGATTCAGTCTTCCCAGCCTGGTGCAGGTCTACAATTTTGTTTCTGGTGTCCTTTGACAGCTCTTTGGTCTTGGCCATAGTGGAGTTTGGAGTGTGACTGTTTGAGGTTGTGGACAGGTGTCTTTTATACTGATAACAAGTTCAAACAGGTGCCATTAATACAGGTAACGAGTGGAGGACAGAGGAGCCTCTTAAAGAGGAAGTTACAGGTCTGTGAGAGCCAGAAATCTTGCTTGTTTGTAGGTGACCAAATACTTATTTTCCACCATAATTTGCAAATAAATTCATTAAAAATCCTACAATGTGATTTTCTGGAAAAAAAAATCTACATTTGTCTGTCATAGTTGACGTGTACCTATGATGAAAATTACAGGCCTCTCTCATCTTTTTAAGTGGGAGAATTTGCACAATTGGTGGCTGACTAAATACTTTTTTTCCCCACTGTATTAGGGAGAAGGATACCATTAACTGAGGAATATCAAAACTTTCAGTTGAGATCGCTAACAGAAATAAGAAACTTAGCAGAGGCAAGAGAAGAGTGGCTATATATAGATTGGGCTGGGAAAGTAGGAAGGAATTGGACAATACAGAACATTGGAGAAACTCTTGAAGAGTTAGCAGATCAAAAAAGGTTGTATTTTCTAATAACCCCAACAGATGAACAGGTTGAACCTTGGCTGACATTAGGGAAAGAGGTAAGGGCATAAGAGGGAAAAGGCAGACAGGAAAACAATAGGAAGTGTCTATAAGTATTGAGAGAAGTTCAGTGGGTTATTCCAAAACGAGCGACAATAATAAGGGAACAATTAGGCACGAGGAAAACAGTAAGGAAAATATTGTTGGCCTACATCCTAACAGAGACACTGAACCAAACATAAGGCTACAACAGCAATTTGGTATTGTGAAAGTTGTCCAGTTAGTTTTTTAAACCTTACGATAGAGGTAAACGCAGAACGTTGGTTGAGAATGGTTTTTATTTTTTGTCTACTAGTAAGAATAGAATAATTTCCATGTTCTAGTCTGCGGGTGTTAGCGACTGGGGCTCGCTGAACTCACGCGGGCTGTAAGGGACATTATGGGTTAAGTTTGGTGTAGTTTGGTTGCTGCTGAAAAGAAGCTGAAGCTAATTGTATAGATTTTTTTTCTATTGATAATGTAAAATTAACAGCCAACAGAAAGACTCATGTGAAGGTGAAATTACAGAGGAGGAACTTCTGGATGCAATTTAAGACTTTAAGTCTGGGAAAACTCCAGGGTTGGATGGCATACCAGTCGAGGTATACCAAACCTTTTTTGATATACTCAGAGGACCGTTATTAGCATGTTTTAACCACTCCTATGTAAATGGTAGATTATCAGACACTCAAGAAGAAGGTCTGATTTCATTATTACTGAAACAGGATACAAGTGGAAAATATAAAGATCCAGTCCATTAAAAAAATTGGAGGCCCCTTACACTTCAGTGTTGTGATGCAAAAATTCTAGCAAAATGTATAGCGCATAGAATAAAAAAAGGTATTGTCGGACATTATTAATTCTAATCAGACAGGTTTTTTACATGGACGATATATTGGAGATGATATAAGGCAAGTACTGGAAACAATAGAACACTATGAAAAATCTGAGAAACCAGGCCTGCTATTCATAGCAGACTTTGAAAAGGCATTTGATAAAGTATGACTGGGGTTTATATATATATATAAAAAGCATTTCAATTTTGGAGAATCTCTTATAAAATGTATAGTAACCCTAGGTATAACATAGTAAATAATGGCTATTTTTAAACTGTCAAGAGGAGTGAAACAAGGTTATCCACTATCGGCATACCTATTTATTATGGCCATCGAAATGTTAGCTATTAAAATCAGATCCAACAATAATATCAAGGGATTAGAAATCCAGGGCTTAAAAACAAATGTGTCATTGTACGCTGATGATTCATGTTTTCTTTTAAATCCACAATTTGAATCCCTCCACAGCCTCATAAAGGATCTAGATACATTTTCTAACCTCTCTGGATTACAACCAAATTATGACAAATGTACTATATTATGTATTGAATCACTAAAAAATACAATTTTTACATTACTATGTAGTTTACCAATAAAATGGTCTGATGGTGATATGGATATACTATGAATACATATCCCAAATGAAATAAATTAGCATAAATAGATAAGATTTTGCTACCATGGAAAGGTAAATACCTGTCAATTTGTGGGAAAATCGCCCTGATTAACTCTTTAGTATTATCCCAGTTTCGCTATTTGCTTATGGTCTTGCCTACACCTAGCAAACTGTTTTTTAAATTATATGAGAAAAAAATATTCCATTTTATTTTGAACGGCAAGCCAGACAACATTAAACGGGCCTATTTATATAATTAATATGAATTTGGAGGACAGAAATTATTAAATATTA
Organism: Coregonus clupeaformis; assembly: GCF_020615455.1. NCBI lineage: Eukaryota > Metazoa > Chordata > Actinopteri > Salmoniformes > Salmonidae > Coregonus > Coregonus clupeaformis. Next base: position 23,700,680 of record NC_059192.1, read on the forward strand.
AAGCATTAGACCTATCACTAAAAGGTTCAGTCATACAAAAGTTATACTTACATCCAAACTGGTTCTCTAGCAAATTAGTAAGATTGGGTGAGACAATGTTCAAGAATGGCCCTTTTCCCTTTATTCAGATTACAACCTCTCACTTTCAGTTATTTGAAAAGGGAAATCTTCTCCCAAATATCACTATTTCTAAAACAAGTCATAGAAAGTTGGTTGCAATTTCAATTTAATCCTCCAGAAAAGACAGAACAAATAATGCAACAAATATTGTGGTTAAACTCAAATATACTAATTGATAAAAAAACATTTTTTGAAAAAATGTTTAAAAAAGGTATAATCTTCGTAAATGATATCATAGGTAGGACTGGTGGAGTTGTCGCACATCCAGCTAACAAAAACATATGGAAATGTCTGCTCTACCCAAAATTACAACCAAATAATTGCAGCATTACTGCAAAAATGGAAGAGGAAAGTGGAAGGGGGAAAAAGTACGGAACTTGTCTGTCGGCCCTGTATTAAAGAACATAATTGGTTAAAGAAAATTGTGATAAATAAAAAAGTATACCAGTTTCATTTAAGGACCAAATGATTGACAGCCGTCCCATATAGATTGCAAAATAGTTGGGAAGATATTTTTGATATACCAATTCCATGGCATAGTGTTTATGAACTGATACGCAAAACGACGCCGGATTCAAAACGTAGAATTTTTCCATTTAAATTATTATACAAAATTCTTGCTACCAATAGAATATTGTTTAAATGGGGGATACAATCTTCCCAGCTCTGCAGATTTTGCTGTGAAGAGACAGAATCATTAGATCATTTGTGTTGGCACTGTCCATTTGTAGCTTGTTTTTGGACACAGGTCCAGGAATGGCTAAAGGATTGCAATATGTACCTGGTGCTATCCCTGCAGGTAGCACTACTGGGTGATCTGAAAAGTCATAGTCAATCATTCAATAATATAATAATACTTTTAGCAAAAATGTTTATTTTCAATTTACAATCTATGAATGAGAATAGAAGGGTTCAGAACTTTTGTAAAACATCACAGTACAGTTGACAAATATATGGCAAATAGAAATCCAATATGGATGGTGTTAAGAGATAGATGGGAGGTGTTGAATGGAGTTGAAGGCTGGGACTAATAACAACTAACAACAACTAATAACAACAAGATAACTAATGTAAAGCATACTGTGTCCACAATAAGTATATAGGTTATAGGTTGAGAGCTTTTGTGAAAGAGCACAGTTAGAAATATATGGCATATAGAAGCAAACCGGATGGACATCATGAAAATGATCGGAGAGGTTGAGGGTAGAGGAAGTTCAGGAGTAACAACAAACAAAATAGAATTATTGTAAAATTGACTGTGTCCATAAAATGTATATAGTATGTATAAGCTGGAAGTAGAGGCCTAAGCATTGTTGTTCACTAGTTTACTCCAATTAGGTAAGGAGTGGTGGGGTTGGAAAGTAATAAAGGGAAATATATTTTTTTAAGGATATATATGTATGGATACGTATTTATATGTACAGTAATCCCTCGTTTATCGCGGGGGTTACGTTCCGAAAATGACCCGCGATAAGTGAAATCCGCGAAATAGAAAACTTTTTTTTTTTACAATTAGCAACTATTACATGTATACAAATACAGTGACTCACGTGTAGGCCGTTTCACTGCTCTTCAGACTGGGCCGCTGCATCCTGACTGCGCTCTGCAGTGTTCTCTTCTTCTGAAGCCCGCGGTGCAGGTGTGTTTGTTCGGGAGAAGAACATAGTGATAGGCAGCTGTTGTCGCTCTTTTTTCTTCTTTGCAAAAAGATCCTTGTACACCGACATGCCACCATCGATTACGTTGGAGAACTGTAACGAACGGCTCATCAAAGGGTCGAAATTACAAGATAATTTGGCCAACTTAATGTAAATTTGCCAAGCTGTTTTATGTAACGCATACATAACTGCACGAGACGACAAAATGATAGCACAATTCGTAGCATGTTTTGATACAAGAAGCGGGAGTGAGTTTTTAGCGAATCAGAATGCAGAGCACAATGCACCAAAAAAAAAAAAATGCATTATGAAAATCCGCGAAATAGCGAATCCGCGATAAGTGAACCGCGAAGTGGCGAGGGATCACTGTATATGTATGTGTATATGTATGTATGTATATACACAGTATATATATATTTGTGAGAAAATAAACATATGGGGATGGAAGTAATACAGACAATTACATTAATGGAAGTTACAATATATCTGCAATATTTAAGCTGATTTACCCCCTAATTCAATGAAAAATAAATAAAGAATAGAAGAATTTCCATGTTTTAGTCTGCAGGTGTTAGCAACTGGGGCTTGCTGAACTTGAGCGGGCTGTAGGTAGCTTAGTGGTTAAGAGCGTAGTGCCAGTAACCGAAAGGTCGCTGGTTCTAATCCCCGAGCCGACTAGGTGAAAAATCTGTCGATGTGCCCTTGAGCAAGGCACTTAACCCTAATTGCTCCTGTAAGTCGCTCTGGATAAGAGCGTCTGCTAAATGACTAAAATGTGAAAAATGTGAAAATGTCTGTAAGGGACATAATGGGTTAAGTTTGGTGTAGTGGGTCACTGGTTGCTGCGGAAAGGAGGGGGTCAAAGTGGGGTGAGTGTAACCGGTGTGAAATGGCTAGCTAATTAGCGGTGTATGCTAGTGGCGTTTCAATCAGTGACGTCACTCGCTCTGAGACCTTGAAGTAGGGCAGCGGCGTTTGTGGAGCGCTGTTAGAAATTGCGTAATTCAAATCTGGTATTGGAATAAGGGAAAACATAATCAAGAGATATTCAATCCAAGCTAAATTTATTATATGCCAAATGTATGTATGATAAGTATGATGGTTCGTATACGGGCTCACTGAAATACCACGCAGGGCAGACAGAGAACTGACTTCCTCATTACAAATTCTTCCGTAAATACCCTGACAGTTTTAGTTCCCGCTCTCTGCTGGGCCTATCAGGGTAGAGGTTGAGCGTGGTTTAGACTTACTCAGCCAATCCGTTGGCGCACCGGCTGGTCCCAGTCCCTTGGCGCTCCACTGTTGCACACTGTTGCCAGGCATACGTTTTTATCATAACAACCTGTGGAGTCAGCACCCAAAAGACACCGTTCCACTGTACCTACGTTCAAGGACGGTTCACAGACAACGGTTCACAGACAACAAAGAGGCAGTGTTCGTATCTGTGAGAAATACAAGTCTTATCATCCTACCCCCTAACGTTCCTCACATGAATCACAGCTTGTTATGTGAAACAATTAATATCAGTACAGTACAAACCTTTTATGCTTTAATCATTAATGCATTCTTTGTAAGTTAGTCATCCCATCCAGTTATGAGAAAATAGATCCCCACAATCCCCCTTTTCACACCCACTAGGGTGTGATTCAAAAAATGTTAAAGGAAAAATTTAGGATTCCCTCTTTTGACACCATTTATGGTGTCACTCCAAATAACATAGTTGAACAACACATAAGTAAGCATGAGGATAACAGCATAACAAAAATTTATTCACACTAAAATTTTATTATAAAAGAAAATAAATGTTAAAAACCTTCAATCCTCCCCTACACCTAACATGTACTGAGTTGGCTAACAGCCACCCAGGAATCCTTTACCTTCACATCAGGAGGAATAAACAATCACAATGGTTAACTTGATTAATAAAGCATAAAACACAGGATTAATAGAACACAAGATTATTAAAACATAAAACACAAACAGGGAAGTGAATTTTGGCCCCCTTTAGACACCCTCTAGGGTGTCACTCCACCAAGCCTGGTAGGTCATATCCTTCATTCCTTAGGTCGGAGTCCGGGATTGGGCCGTATCTCACCATCTGTTGGGAAACCGCCTTCTCCATCTCCTTTTCTCACCAACCCTCAGACACAGGGAATAAGACAACATCCACAAAGAACAAGTATACCCATAGAAGCTATAACTTCACCCAGAATAGTTACAACAATAGTTTTCCATTTACCAAATATGTTATCAAACCAACCGTTTAGGGAGCTATCAATACCAGAGTTCTCAGCCAGTTCGTTCGTCAGCGTGGTGAGTCCCTGAAGCGCTTTGGTCACGGACCCGTCCGGTGCTGTATTGTTTGGGGATAAAAATACAGCACATAGATCCAAACAGAACACAAACTCCGCCCCGCTCAGCCAAAAGCATATCTAAAGCTATTCTATTCTGCCATGTCATTAAGCTAGTTGCCACTGTCTGCTCAGCTAATCCCTTTATTGCATCACGAGTGTGGTTTATAAATCTTTGCTGGTTATAGTAAATATAATTTATCCAATCTATGTTTTTATTAATTGTTGACCACCAGAAAAGACTTGATTCAAACCCAGCTGCGATCTGATTCCTAGCTTTGAATTCTTCTGGAACCCCTCGAGGTACTCCTATCCCATCAATATATATCCTTTCATCAAAGGATCCCGGGAGGAGGTCCCACTTTCTACGTGACAACGCACCAGTCTCTGACACGTTTGATTGTTTGCGTATGTAGGTGAGTTCACAATCTGTTATCACCACACAACCATCAGATGTCAGCACGGGCCTGGTTTTGGTTCCTAAAATCATCTGGCTGCAACAAAGAGGAGAGATTAGTCATGGTCTCTTTAGTTGTGACATTCTCTGTGTGGGAGCAGGCGCTAAGTTGCCCTACCCTGTATCCTATCTTATTAGTCCTAGAAAACAATTATAAGAATCCCCTGAGACTTCAAACGGAGGCAACCTAGGTCGGGGTGACTTTGTTATCGGGGGATACAGATAGTGCAAGTTACTACAAGACTCCTTCACCACATTCCCAGGTGGCTTGAACAATTGAATAATGGAGGATAAACCTGACAGAGAGTTAAAGCCTGTCAAGGGGAACGGAGTAGTTGTTAACCTTGGTTTGGCTGTCCCACAGGCATAACAGTCCTCTTTAGACATAGTTCTTGCCGTATACTAAATCCATTCCAACCACAGGTTAAGATTTCCACACCCGTCTCCACCTGTACTACTTTCTTCTGGTCTATAGTTTGCACTATCTTCACCACAGCCCCGGTCTCAGTACCTCCCTCAGAGAGGTTTACTCTATAGGGTGCCCCAGTTGAAGAGGATATCTCACTTGTTCAGGTCTGTAACCTGTTTTAGCATAATTCAGACTTTCAGACAGTACCTACCCTTATATGGGTCGCACTGCCATTTCTGGTAATTCCCTACTTTCACAATACTACACCTGTCCTTAAACTGTGTATGGAGATTGACATATCCCCCCCGCTTGGTATGAGCAACTACATAGTCCCAGGATGTACATGGTGACATACATATGGTGATGTCCTTCCCTACAGTCCCTAGTACTTCCCCTTTCCCTACGTCTAGCTGTCTCCTATGCCTTTGTAGACTGTGCTCAGGTATTATTTTATCAACTTGTGTTAGGTTAACTACTACTTCTGGCTGATCAGGAGGGTTTGAGTGTGCTAGGAATATGGCCCCCACAATCAGACAGCTACCTACCGTCGGGAGACCTGTGAATCCCCACCCTCGCCCTGAGAACATGTCAGACGCCAGAGGCCAACCCATTGCTTTACCTTCTATCGAACTCACACAGGGATGATCAGACAGGGTAAGGTAATCTTCGTTAAGGAGCCAACCCCCGAGCCCTAGTGGTGATCGGTTCTTTCTCCTAACTCTGTGTTTGTTCGTCAGGTGTAGCTGGGTTTACCTTTTTGCAGTGTGTGACATGCACCCAGGTGGATCTAATAGGACTTGGTTGGGCCCTTCCCAACAGGCCTGCTTCCAGTTTTTCTTCTTTTAGGGACTGGATGCTCACCAGTCTCCTGGTTAGATAGAGTGGGTCACCTTCTCCTTTAGTTCACCTGTGGGGCACAAAACCTCTGACATACGGGTGTGGTTAATAAACTATCTTCACACATACATGTTCAGCTCTCAATTTCTAATCTTTTTTTTTTTTTTTTAAGTGTTTTGTCCTCTCCTTCGTATATATTTATTATTTATTATTTAATCCTACCACACCCCTTTTGACACACGATTTGCCCATGTGTGCCATCCCTCCACTCTCTCTTCTGTTATTTAATGGTTCAAATCATATATATTATTACCAAATTATAATCTTCTTCACACTTTTTCATAAATGTTAGTTATCCCAAGTGTTCATTAAGTCCTCATGACATTCATTCTCATAAGAAATCATATATACCCCAAACTCAGCCAAAACCTAAAAAACTCCATAAAATTCACTGTGTGTGCTCCTCTAAGACCTATCACCCTTGACCTGCTGAAAACCCAAACAAAATTGATACAACAAGGCTTTATAAACATCATACTAGGTGTGTCGTTTTTTGTTTGAAAAACCCAATTTGAAAAAACAACAACCACAAATAGCCAGGCCTCACTTAATTTGGTAGCTCACTTTTATGACCTAAATGCTGCTTAACTTCACTACTGCTCCCCCTAGCCCTGGGCAACATTCCAATGAGATGAGCTAATCTCTTTCTCCTGGTTATAATCTAAAGATGGTAGTACACACAAAACATGATACAGATATCCCCAGTCTTAACCCATCAATAATTGTTTGTATCAATCTAATTCCTCATAACTAATCCATAAAACCACTCAAAATTCCTCGAGTATACAATGATTATTTAATTGATTACCCTAACTCTGCTACATGTGATGTCATCTCAAATGATCCATTATCAATTATTTGTTCAACCCCCTAGGAAAATCTGTCTCCCCTTCTATTGTTCCTGTCCCCCCTGTAAATGTCACACTTCACTTTTTAGCCAATACAATCACGGTTACATCAAAAGTAATGCAATGTCTATATTAGGGTTTAAGGTAAATTATTCCTGTTTTCTTTTTTCAGCTAAACGTTTTATATCCCTCAATTAATAGTATAATAGTATATATAACAAAATATCGTTCTAAAATGTACCAACTATTTGTATTTTCCCGCTAACCCATTTCAGTTAGCTATTCAATTTCTTTAACTGTTCTCTCTGATTAGGCCCTAATTAATAAAACAAGTACTTGCTATCGTTGATAAGCATACATTTAATTATGTTCCTAACATTTGAACTCTCTCACCCTCCCCTTGCTCCTTTGGGGAAAGTGCATGGGGACCTTGTAACATATTTTCATAGACCTTTCTAGAATACTTCTACTTAAGCTATCTAATTCAACCTTCCACATTTCTCAATCCACATAGTAATCTAGGTACAGTGGGGAAAAAAAGTATTTAGTCAGCCACCAATTGTGCATGTTCTCCCACTAAAAAAGATGAGAGAGGCCTGTAATTTTCATCATAGGTACACGTCAACTATGACAGACAAAACGAGAAAAAAAAATCCAGAAAATCTCATTGTAGGATTTTTAATGAATTTATTTGCAAATTATGGTGGAAAATAAGTATTTGGTCAATAACAAAAGTTTCTCAATACTTTGTTATATACCCTTTGTTGGCAAAGACACAGGTCAAACGTTTTCTGTAAGTCTTCACAAGGTTTTCACACACTGTTGTTGGTATTTTGGCCCATTCCTCCATGCAGATCTCCTCTAGAGAAGTGATGTTTTGGGGCTGTCGCTGGGCAACACGGACTTTCACCTCCCTCCAAAGATTTTCTATGGGGTTGAGATCTGGAGACTGGCTAGGCCACTCCAGGACCTTGAAATGCTTCTTACGAAGCCACTCCTTCGTTGCCCGGGTGGTGTGTTTGGGATCATTGTCATGCTGAAAGACCCAGCCACGTTTCATCTTCAATGCCCTTGCTGATGGAAGGAGGTTTTCACTCAAAATCTCACGATACATGGCCCCATTCATTCTTTCCTTTACACGGATCAGTCGTCCTGGTCCCTTTGCAGAAAAACAGGCCCAAAGCATGATGTTTCCACCCCCATGCTTCACAGTAGGTATGGTGTTCTTTGGATGCAACTCAGCATTCTTTGTCCTCCAAACACGACGAGTTGAGTTTTTTACCAAAAAGTTCAATTTTGGTTTCATCTGACCATATGACATTCTCCCAATCCTCTTCTGGATCATCCAAATGCACTCTAGCAAACTTCAGACGGGCCTGGACATGTACTGGCTTAAGCAGGGGGGACACGTCTGGCACTGCAGGATTTTAGTCCCTGGCGGCGTAGTGTGTTACTGATGGTAGGCTTTGTTACTTTGGTCCCAGCTCTCTGCAGGTCATTCACTAGGTCCCCCCGTGTGGTTCTGGGATTTTTGCTCACCGTTCTTGTGATCATTTTGACCCCACGGTGTGAGATCTTGCGTGGAGCCCCAGATCGAGGGAGATTATCAGTGGTCTTGTATGTCTTCCATTTCCTAATAATTGCTCCCACAGTTGATTTCTTCAAACCAAGCTGCTTACCTATTGCAGATTCAGTCTTCCCAGCCTGGTGCAGGTCTACAATTTTGTTTCTGGTGTCCTTTGACAGCTCTTTGGTCTTGGCCATAGTGGAGTTTGGAGTGTGACTGTTTGAGGTTGTGGACAGGTGTCTTTTATACTGATAACAAGTTCAAACAGGTGCCATTAATACAGGTAACGAGTGGAGGACAGAGGAGCCTCTTAAAGAAGAAGTTACAGGTCTGTGAGAGCCAGAAATCTTGCTTGTTTGTAGGTGACCAAATACTTATTTTCCACCATAATTTGTAAATAAATTCATAAAAAATCCTACAATGTGATTTTCTGGATTTTCTTTCCTCAATTCCTCATCTTTTTAAGTGGGAGAACTTGCACAATTGGTGGCTGACTAAATTCTTTTTTTCCCCACTGTATATAGCCCCAATGCAAAAGCTTTACTCACTGCCCCTACCTGTTTTCGAACCAGGAACCCTCTACATACATTGTCAGTCACTCCACACATTCCGCGATGCTTTCAAAGCACGCCAAACAACAACAACTTCCATGTCGCATCTCGAGCAAGGCACTCAACCCCAATCGCTCCCATAAGTCGCTCTGGACAAGAGCGTCTGCCAAATTACCAAAATTAAATAATGTAAATATTCTCTACTTTCTCACCCATGATGTACGTCTATGTTCGGGTGAGCAAGTTCATACGTATATATCGTCAGAAACCCACAGGCACCTCTCAAACAATCGCCCCGTGGTGTTCCCAGCCAACTCCCAGTCTTTCCTGGCTCCAAAAGCCACACTTTCGCAGTCTCCAGCCCCTCCCCTCGCAACTCTCTTTCCGTGTCCAGTGGGAGTAGGCTTTTTTTGAGGAGCTGTTTTTCATTTTTTTTTATATTTATATTTCATGTTTCCAATATTCTGCCGTTATTTAAAGTACTTTAGTCTATTTATTTAAATCAAATTATTCCCACCTAATTAGTTAAAGTCGGTGCATATTTATATTTCAACGATAAACTGAATTATTTCAGTCTAATTGGTTAACCAGTATTTTGCAGGGTCAAACATCAAACATTAAATAAAATAATAAACCAAAAAGCCTCAACCCAAGCACCTAAAACCAGTATTATGCTATGTCAAACATCAAACGCCACAGTTCAATCATATCAGCTCAAACGTTTCAGTTCAGTCACACTAGCCATTCATCACTTTAGCTTTATGTTCCCAATTGTTATTAACGGGTTATACGGTTTAAGCAACCACAAACCCAACAGTTATCCCCAAATTATACAGTTTGGACAGCCACAGACTTCTTTGATTCCCAATTAGTTTTCTATCAAGGTATACTGGTTTATCATTCACACTCTCATGCATACGACAACACTCGCACTGTCTAACTATTTATAGTACCTCCTATGAGTTTTCAGTCATAGCTCGCACTGTCTAAACTATTTTAAAGTACCTCCTATGAGTTTTCAGTCATAGCTCGCACTAACTATTTAAAGTACCTCCTATGAGTTTATCATAGTTCGCACTGTCTAATCTATTTTAAAGTACCTCCTATGAGCCTCTAGTCATAGCTCGCACTGTCTAATCTATTTTAAAGTACCTCCTATGAGCCTCTAGTCATAGCTCGCACTCCCATGGGTTTAACCATCACAATTATCAAACATTTGCATAGTATATTATGAAATCGAGGTAGTATACTGTAATCGTTATTTATAGTACAATAGGGTTCACTTACATCAAACAGGTGCTTCACAAAATTAATTTGGATAAAGCCAATGTGCAGAACTTTAGTTACATAACAATAGGTGTCTGCTTACCTGTTTTTAGAAGCCCGGGCACTTTGTGAAACACACCGTTCGACGACAGCAATGTCCAATAGGCTGGGTGAATTCCAGCGAAGTACCGCTACCAGATCACAGTCGGAGGTCACCAATTGTTAGAAATTGCGTAATTCAAATCTGGTATTGGAATAAGGGAAAACATAATCAAGAGATATTCAATCCAAGCTAAATGTATTATATGCCAAATGTATGTATGATAAGTATGATGGTTCGTATACGGGCTCACTGAAATACCACGCAGGGCAGACAGAGAACTGACTTCCTCAATACAAATTCTTCCGTAAATACCCTGACAGTTTTAGTTCCCGCTCTCTGCTGGGCCTATCAGGGTAGAGGTTGAGCGTGGTTTAGACTTACTCAGCCAATCCGTTGGTGCACCGGCTGGTCCCAGCCCCTTGGTGCTCCACTGTTGCACACTGTTGCCAGGCATACGTTTTTATCATAACAACCTGTGGAGTCAGCACCCAAAAGACACCGTTCCACTGTACCTACGTTCAAGGACGGTTCACAGACAACGGTTCACAGACAACAAAGAGGCAGTGTTCGTATCTGTGAGAAATACAAGTCTTATCATCCTACCCCCTAACGTTCCTCACATGAATCACAGCTTGTTATGTGAAACAATTCATATCAGTACAGTACAAACCTTTTATGCTTTAATCATTAATCCATTCTTTGTAAGTTAGTCATCCCATCCAGTTATGAGAAAATAGAACCCCGCAGCGCCCTACTTCAAGGTCTCAGAGCGAGTGACGTCACTGATTGAAACACCACTAGCGTAACGGTGCTTCGAGGGTGATTGTTTTCGATGTGTGGTTCAAGCTCAGGTTGGGGTGAGGAGAAGGACGGAAGCAAAGCTGTTACATTGATGCTGTTGACCCGGATCACTGGTTGCAATGATTAGATTATCCGAAAGGGGTTATGGGTTTGTTTATTTTATAAGGTGTGTTTTCCCCTTAATGGAACATGGTATTATCTGATGTGTCTTGAGTAGGATTCTTTCTTCCAGGACTGATGGAAGTCCCCTACAGTATGTACGTTAAGGGAGACGTAGGAGACCACGTCTCAAACAACTTTTTAATAGATGCCTGGGATGAAATATCACTGATTCCTTACGCTGAGAAATTGACTATATTTGCGACAGGAAAAGTATTACATTTAGAGGGGTAACAGGAACGATCTAAGGCGAAACAGCTATTACCTATGTAACGTTACCAGGATAATTTGACATGGGAGCAAATGGAGCCGATTTTGGGGTTGGATAATCCCTGTGAGAATTACAGACAATTTAGTCTAAAAAGTAATCAATAAAAAATTATCCTTGCAAACTCGAGAACCTTGGGTGTTTTTCATCTCGTGAGAGATTTTATGTCGTCTTATGCCCCCCCTCCCCCACCCCCCCATTAAAAAAAGGGTGGTTGTCCCACTGGCTATCCTAAATTGAATGCACCAATTTGTAAGTCACTCTGGAGAAGAGCGTCTGCAAAATGACTTAAATGTAAATGTCATGTAAATTCTGGAGTAGTCACAAGGAATTAGATTGAAACAAACAGTTAATGATTTGAGGGAGTACAGTGGAATTATCGTCATCATGTTTTGTTTGTAATTAAAACGTTTGGGTTGCTGATTAAGATGTGCTATAGTGAATGTTAACGAGATGTACACTTTCTCTTCCAGGAGAATGGGGGTTTCATTATCTCTCTTTGGAATGTTTCCCGAGTCTGTGGGCTGGGGAGAGGATTTAGTGAAATTCTGCAGTTTTATAGGTATATGAGTATCCGCATTAGTCCGTAGAAGGGGCGCCCGATTAATTAAGGCCTGGCCATTTTTATTTGTTTTTACCATATGGTTTGCAAATGACCACACACAACACACTTGTTATGAATATGTGTTAGTGGTGTTAATACGTGTTTGATGTACTGAGTGGACTATTTCGTTTGGTTTAGTGGGTTTTCACGGGTTAGTGCCGAGGTATCTTAAAGGGGCACACACATAGAATTTTCTGAAGTTTTTATTTTCTGAGTGAGTTTTAATTAAACACCTGGGATTTCTTTTGATAAGAACTGTACTGAAGACTTACTGTACACCGGGGATACGAAATGTATGAAATGTTTGTCTGTTTTAATGATTAGTCTACTATAGAATGAAGGGTTTGAATAACCTCTGACCTCTGTCCTGACTTTCTAGTGTGGTTTGATCACCCTCACTGGAAGCCAAGAGACATTGGATGATGAATTTAAGGTAATTAGTAATACTGATTTGAAGGTAATTTGTAATACTGATAATTATGAAGAAGTTTATAGTTCATAGCCATATTTGTGATTCGGACCATGACAAGGACAGAGAGAGAGCGCTAGCCCTGAATGAGGGAAATTTGTCAATTTGACTATTTACCTGAATTACCTTATGGGATACAATTAAGTTAAGATGTTATCAAGGGTTGTCATTCTAATTTCATTTGTTATTTTGGTTTAACAGGCAATGTTGTTGTTTTGTTTTTTGGACGCATGAATCATGATGTGAGTCATGTGTCCAAAGGGGGGAATTACTGGTCCCCTGGGGCCTTTTGGTAAATATGCAAATTGTATTAAGAATATGAGCAGTAGTAATTAATGTGTTTTGGGTTAGATGGAATGTTTTATGTGCAAATATATTTGTGGCCGGAGACAAAGTACAAAGGGGGCCTATCTCTGAAAATAGGGGACTGCAACAAGCTGCAAGAATGTGGACTTCCTAATCTCAAGGCTTCTCCTGAGTGATAAGAAGACATGGTACAGTAGCATACTGTGTCTCACTTAACAATGTTCTTAAGACCTTCTTCCCACGGGTGAAGGCTTCTCTGCCCAACCTAGCAGGATAATCTGAGCACTGTCTGCGCCCTGGAGACTTTGTGGCGGTAAAAGCCTACAGAAGAAAGAGCTGAAAAGACCCTAGGTGGAGGGGCCCGTACCAGCTGTTGCTGGCTACCTCGATACCTGGATCCATGTGTCCCACTATAGGAGAGTTCCAACCCAAGAAGAGGAAGATTGCCCCGCCACTGCGTAGCATTGTTTTATTTTGTGTCTGTCTGTGTCTGTGTGTCTTTGCAGTAGTGACTCCCAGCTTCCCTATTGGTACGCTGCCAGAAGTACACTCTCCGCAGACCGATGTCGATGGATTGAGAGGGACTCTGCCTGATCCGGAGACCCTAGTGACGGAAGAAGGTCCTGAGCCAAAGAGACCATACATCGTCACCCAGGCTGCACCAACGGCTGTACGAGAGAGGGGAGCTCGACCTGGTATCGTCTAAACCACTGCACCAGAGTACCACGATGAAACCGACGACCTAGAGATGAGGGAGCTGAGGATGCCGGAGCTGGCCAGAATCAGGAGATGGGGGAGGATGGCAATGGGATTGCTACTGATAAGCTACGTGCTCTGGCTGATTCCCTCGGTGGAGGGACAGACCTCCAAGACCTCCAAGAACATCCCAGACCTCCAAGATCCTACAAGACCTCCAAGACTCACCAGATTTCCCCACCATTGATTTCTCTACCCTTGACTAGTCTCCCTAACAGACATTGGAAACCAGAACAGTTGAGAAAGGAAAATGGCATACTGACAACAGTAAAGAGCACAAGAACAAGACAGAGAAGAGAAACAGAAGCAGAAGCAGGAACCACAACTGAAGTACAGAAAGGGATCGCTATTAAAGTACGAGGGTCAAATGATTATTGGTGTGGGAGGAACTAGCACAAGAATTGTGGGGGAAATTGCATGGGGTAACTGTGACCTCAGGATATTAAAAGAAAGAGACAGATGGATCATATACATAAGAATAGCAGCCCAAGACTTAGATAAACAATTTGATGTAGTACTTACAAGTACTACATTTCCAGGGGGCAGAGTTGCTGAAGTAGTTATTCCTTGGGAGAGTGCACTAAACCCCTTACATGTTTAAGCCCCAACAGAAGCAGAAGGAAGGGAATGGAAGGAGGCGCTAAACAATGACTGGTATAGATGGGCACAATATACTACATTAAAATTTAAGAAAGAAAACTGTCTAATATGCACCTCGTCTCCCTTAAAATAATTAACAGTAGTACCAAATCCCCACAGCTACCAGGACTGTGCTATGTTTAACCACAACTTCTGTCATCTAAAGGACTTGGAAAGACCGTATTGCCCAGCAGAACATTTGTCATATTTAGGAAATTCTAGATATAAACAATTTTATAATCAACCAGGATGGGGAGAGAAGTGTAAGCAATTGGTTGTTAGAATAGAAACCAGGAAAAGGGGGGAACCAGAGAAATATCAAATAGACTATGAGCAGAAATATGAATGTTACAACAAAACAATCAGGTTATATAATTTGGGAGAATTCAAGGGAGAATGTGAAACTACATGACACCTAGATAAAGATAGATTTTTCTTTGATGGGTGTCTGCATTCCAAAAGCTATCAGGTAGCAGGGTCAAGTACTGGGGTAATAGGTACCCTGGAAGTATGCGAAAAATCAGACACTGGCATTACCGCTGATCGCTCCTTATGAGGATCAGTCAGTGGCCTTTGTGAATTTCTTCTGGGTCTGTCAGGGGCAACTAAGGACATTATTACCAAAAGGATGGAAAGGGATCTGTGCCAGAGTACAGCTAATACAAAAAGTTTTAATAGTTGACTGGAAGGCCTTAAATTTTATACACAAGATACTAAATTAAAAAGATAAAAAAGGGCATATGAAGCTGACTCAAAACGTACAGATAGGTGCTATAGGCCAACCTAGAGGAATTCCCATTGAATTTAAAGCTAGGAGTGAGAATAAATCAGGATTTGAATCAATATTTATTTAGATAACTCCTAATAAAAATTTGGAATGGATCAATTACATATATTACAATCAACAGAGGTTAATAAATTATACTGACTCAGCATTGTCAACGCTGGGAAAACAAGTAAGGCAACAAATAGGATGACCTGGCAGAATAGACAAGCTCTTAGCAGAAGAAGTCGGAGTCTGTGTTATGTTTGGAAGCGAGGGCTGCACTTTTAGTCCTAACAATACTGCCCCAGGAGGAATATTCTCTGAGGCAATGATCAAGCTTAATGGATTGAGACAGGAAGTCAAGAACAATGCTGGGCAGGACGCACTTGCCTGGGATTGGCTGTACTTGACATTTGGAAAATGGGGAGCAATGTTCACAAAAATGGCAATGATAATAGGCATAGCACTGATAATAATGGGAATAGTATGTTGCTGTGTTGCCATTGCTGAAATCCCTGTTGATCAAAACCAAGGTGAAATAAATGACTGTAAGGAGAACGACCATAAGGACCAAAACCGAATGGGACATGAACTTGACAGAGGTGATCCCAGTTCCAGGGAAACCAGGACATTATACGAATTCTAATGGGAAGCCCTGCAACGTCAAAGGAGGACCACTTGACTGCCCTTATGGAAACCCAGAATGTCTTTATAGCGTAGTGGCAGGAGGAGGAGGGGCTTGTCATGACTACAAGGACAAGCAAAAGCTGGAGAAACCTGGATTTGGAGATATTAATCTCAAAGATTTATATCCTGTTCCATTTTACTTTTGTGATAATGACTCTAGAATGATGTCAGAAATTGGATAATAAGCAAACATAGATGAAGCATTAATTAAGGAAACTAGGTGAGGTAACATTTAAATGGCTGTTGGTGTTGGAACTGGGAGTCCCATATGGAACGCCTGAGGAAAACCAGGAATCCTAAAAAGATGGACTACGCCTCTCTCATGTCTTACCTATGTAGTATATGTATGTAACAAAGGGTTTTCCGGTTACGAGTGTCCACAGACATGTCTCCTAATCCCCTAAACATGTTCTGCTTAGATTCAGAAGTCGGTTGTTAGGGAAGTGTCCGAAAGGGAGAGAAAGCATTACTAGACCTTGTAAACATAAGGGATGATATTATGAAGAACAATATTAGAAATAATTCACTAGTTCATGTATTGCTTATACAATCACAAGAAAACTGCATTAAATAGATTATGGTTGAAACAGAGCTGCATTATTTTTGTGTATTTTTAATTTATATTTTATTTTGAGTAGTAACTTATATTTATTTCAAGTAGAAACATTTATATTGTTACTTTTTGAATAAGTAAGGTTTGAAAATATAACCTTAAATGAAAGGATTATGCCTTATATCATAAACATGGTTTTCTTATGTTAGTCACTATATTAGTCACTATATACTTTTGTAAGGATGTGGGACCTATGAAGTCCCAGAGGGGGGATATGAGGATTTTTCAGTAGACTATAGTTCAATCTCTTCAGACTCAGTAGAATATAAGATAAACATAGTTAATCACAACATGAAGAACATGGAGCCAGGGTTAAACATGGGTACATCTCCGTTGTTAGGCAAGAACCTAATTGGTTCCTCTCACTGGTATAGTCATTGTGTGTGAAATAGGACTGTTTTATTCTCTTTTCATCTGACCTGTCTTCGGTCAAATTCCTCGCTCCTCCCTAATCCACGGCTGTCCAGCCTTATCAGTGACTGAAACCAGACTATTGCCCGTTGCCTCTCTCCTTAGGCATATTCCTGGAATGGAGCCAGGGTTTAACAGAGTTCAGACTAAACATGGTTCAATCACAGCATGATGGGCATTAGGACAAAAGTGGTACAGAGGGAGGAGGCTTGTATATGTTTGAGAGATTGATTATGGACCTGCCATGTTTTAAGCCATGTTTAAGTACCAATTGATAGGTTTGAGAATCAATTAAGGGGTCAGAATGGAGTCAGGGAATGGCTCTGTTATTTTTGCATGACAGGACTTGGTCCAACCACTATTGTTTCCAGACACGGAACTAGAAGGGAGGGAAGTCAGAGGTGAGAACTGGAGACAGTAGTGGAGGAACCAAAGAGGAAGGGATTGAGCTAAAATGTATGTAAAGTGACTATGTAAACTGAGAGCTGAGAGGTGGAAAGTGGGATGCTCTGCAGACCACCTCAGCTAAATTGATTGTAATAAAGTCTATCTTAATTCTACAAAAACTCTGAAATACTTTGTGTTTGACTGAGGACAAAGACAATTTTCTACAACACCAACAGGACAACGACCCTAAGCACACAGCCAAGACAATGCAGGAATGGCTTCAGGTGTCACGGATTCGGCCGAGGCTGCTCCTCCTCCTTGCTCGGGCAGGCTTCGGCGTTCGTCGTCCCCGGAGTACTAGCTGCCACCGTTAAATGTTTCGATGTTTGTTTGGTTTTGTCTTCCTTGTACACCTGTTTCCATTTAGTGTTCATTATGTCCCCTATAAGTTTCTCGTTTTGTTTGTAGTTAGTTGTGTGTAATTGTCCGCCTGTCCGTAGGTGCTGAGTATTTTGCTCTCTTGTATTTAGAGTACGGACGCACTATTTGCGTATTCTTTTGGATTTTGTGTATTTGCGCACTGTATGCGTAATCGCTCGCCTCTGTGTTTGTTGAGGCCCGTTACTTTGTATTGTCGTGTCTCTACCAGTAAAGTCTGTTGGACTAAGCTTCTGTGTCCTGCGCCTGACTCCAACACCACATCCACATCAGCCCTTGACAGAATTACACACCACTATGGAGTCAGCAGGAGCAGCAGCAGCACCCGAGTCGCTGGAGGATCGAGTCAGCGGTCAAGACGCCAGGATCCATCAACTCGGATCCGCCCTGCAGGAGGTGATCAACACTCTGCGCCGATGGGAGACCGGAGGAGTGCCCACACCTCCTCCAACCTTACCACCACCATCGGTCAGTCCTCCCATCCCAGCTCCGGAATCCAGTGGGGTTCGGCTCTCGCTCCCGAGGGCGTATGATGGCGCCACAGCCGGGTGTCAGGGGTTCCTCCTGCAGGTGGAACTCTACCTGGCCACCATACACCCGGCGCCCTCAGGATACGAGAGCGTTTCCGCCCTCATCTCCTGTCTCTCCGGCAAGGCGTTGGAGTGGGCCAACGCCGAATGGAGGGGAATAGACGCCGCCACCATCACCTACGCGGAGTTCTCCCGCCGCTTCAGGGCAGTGTTTGACCATCCACCTGAGGGGAAAGCGGCGGATGCGGGGTGGAATGAGCAGGCCCTCATCGAACACTATTTTGTTGATCAGAATTTTTGTGTAAGGTTAGGGATTCCCCTCCTTCCTGTTGATGCTCCCTTCCCTGTCCATGCACTAGATAGCCGCCCGTTGGGATCGGGGTTGATTAGAGAGATCACAGCACGACTTAGGATGAGTACGCAGGGGGGTCATGAGGAAACTATTCAGTTATATCTGATCGACTCTCCTGCGTATCCTGTGGTGCTGGGGCTTCCCTGGTTAATTACCCATAATCCCTCCATTTCGTGGCAACAGAGGGCTCTCAAGGAGTGGTCTGCCCAGTGTGTAGGGCAATGTCTAGGTGTTTCCGTGGGGGCGACCTCGGTGGAGAGTCCGAACCAAGTGCCCGCAATGCACATTCCCCCTGAGTATGAGGATGTAGCACTCGTGTTTAGAGTACGGACGCACTATTTGCGTATTCTTTTGGATTTTGTGTATTTGCGCACTGTATGCGTAATCGCTCGCCTCCGTGTTTGTTGAGGCCCGTTACTTTGTATTGTCGTGTCTCTACCAGTAAAGTCTGTTGGTCTAAGCTTCTGTGTCCTGCGCCTGACTCCAACACCACATCCACATCAGCCCTTGACATCAGGACAAGTCTATGAATGTCCTTGAGTGGCCCAGCCAGAGTCGGGACTTGAACCTGATCAAACATCTCTGGAGAGACCTGAAAATAGCTGTGCAGCGACACTCCCCATCCAACCTGACAGACCTTGAGAGGATCTGCAGAGAAGAATGGGAGAAACTCCCCAAATACAGGTGTGCCAAGCTTGTAGCATCATACCCAATAAGATTTGAGGCTGTAATTGCTGCCAAAGGTACTGAATACTTATGTAAATGTGATATTAAAAAAATTTTTAACCAGTTTTTGCTCTGTCATTATGGGGTATTGTGTGTAGATTGAAGAGGGAACAAAAACAACAATTTAATCCATTTTAGAATAAGGCTGTAACGTAACAAAATGTGGAAAAGGTCAAGGGGTCTGAATACTTTCCGACTGCACTGTATTCCTTTTATGCACTTATGCACATTTAGATCATTATAGTATAGTTCATAAACTAGTTATGTTCATAAAGACCTTTTTACAGTTGGTCTAGTGTCTGTAGCTTAAACCGTTAAAGAGCTGCACCGTTTATAAAACCAAACACTTTAGGCTGCCATCGACAGCCATGTTGTTTCATGCAATTTCAAATAGTTATAATGCACAGTAATAATGTTTTGTGGCAGGGCTTGTGCTATTATCAGACATCCCGGGAAAAACCCCAGGAAATTAATAGACAGGAAATTCCAAATCGAATTTGACCTATGCACTAACAAAGCTTTTCAGCATAAGCAGCTTGACAACTGCTAGTGTACCTTAGCTTTATTGATTTACTGTACTTCAACAAAAGATGTACTCACATTGGATGGGTTGATTAGGATTCAAACCCTCTCTCAAACAGCCTAATACATGCTCTTAGCGTAGGTTTACCCCATTCATTTACTTGGTAATGTTAACGTGTTTTTTTCATGTAAGACACATGCAATCTGCCATCTGGGATTCTGTTCAATGTTCGTAATCTTGATATATAGAATTGGTGGTGGAGAAATAACCACTCTCAAATTCATCGATAGAGCTATGGATACAAAATGAAAATGTTAACCATATTCAGAGGCTAAACATTGTTTGTTTCAAATTACATTGTTTACAAACAATAGAGTAGAACAAGCATACAGTTGAAGTCGGAAGTTTACATACACTTAGGTTGGAGTCATTAAAACTCGTTTTTCAACCACATCTACTTTGTGCATGACACAAGTAATTTTTCCAACAATTGTTTACAGACAGTATAATTCACTGTATCACAATTCCAGTGGGTCAGAAATTTACATACAGTGGGGAAAAAAAGTATTTAGTCAGCCACCAATTGTGCAAGTTCTCCCACTTAAAAAGATGAGAGAGGCCTGTAATTTTCATCATAGGTACACGTCAACTATGACAGACAAAATGAGGAAAAAAAATCCGAAAATCACATTGTAGGAATTTTTAATGAATTTATTTGCAAATTATGGTGGAAAATAAGTATTTGGTCAATAACAAAAGTTTCTCAATACTGTTATATACCCTTTGTTGGCAATGACACAGGTCAAACGTTTTCTGTAAGTCTTCACAAGGTTTTCACACACTGTTGCTGGTATTTTGGCCCATTCCTCCATGCAGATCTCCTCTAGAGCAGTGATGTTTTGGGGCTGTTGCTGGGCAACACATACTTTCAACTCCCTCCAAAGATTTTCTATGGGGTTGAGATCTGGAGACTGGCTAGGCCACTCCAGGACCTTGAAATGCTTCTTACGAAGCCACTCCTTCGTTGCCCGGGCGGTGTGTTTGGGATCATTGTCATGCTGAAAGACCCAGCCACGTTTCATCTTCAATGCCCTTGCTGATGGAAGGAGGTTTTCACTCAAAATCTCACGATACATGGCCCCATTCATTCTTTCCTTTACACGGATCAGTGGTCCCTTTGCAGAAAAACAGCCCCAAAGCATGATGTTTCCACCCCCATGCTTCACAGTAGGTATGGTGTTCTTTGGATGCAACTCAGCATTCTTTGTCCTCCAACACGACAAGTTGAGTTTTTACCAAAAAGTTCTATTTTGGTTTCATCTGACCATATGACATTCTCCCAATCCTCTTCTGGATCATCCAAATGCACTCTAGCAAACTTCAGACGGGCCTGGACATGTACTGGCTTAAGCAGGGGGACACATCTGGCACTGCAGGATTTGAGTCCCTGGCGGCGTAGTGTGTTACTGATGGTAGGCTTTGTTACTTTGGTCCCAGCTCTCTGCAGGTCATTCACTAGGTCCCCCCGTGTGGTTCTGGGATTTTTGCTCACCGTTCTTGTGATCATTTTGACCCCACGGTGTGAGATCTTACGTGGAGCCCCAGATCGAGGGAGATTATCAGTGGTCTTGTATGTCTTCCATTTCCTAATAATTGCTCCCACAGTTGATTTCTTCAAACCAAGCTGCTTACCTATTGCAGATTCAGTCTTCCCAGCCTGGTGCAGGTCTACAATTTTGTTTCTGGTGTCCTTTGACAGCTCTTTGGTCTTGGCCATAGTGGAGTTTGGAGTGTGACTGTTTGAGGTTGTGGACAGGTGTCTTTTATACTGATAACAAGTTCAAACAGGTGCCATTAATACAGGTAACGAGTGGAGGACAGAGGAGCCTCTTAAAGAAGAAGTTACAGGTCTGTGAGAGCCAGAAATCTTGCTTGTTTGTAGGTGACCAAATACTTATTTTCCACCATAATTTGCAAATGAATTCATAAAAAATCCTACAATGTGATTTTCTGGAGAAAAAAATTCTCAATTTGTCTGTCATAGTTGACGTGTACCTATGATGAAAATTACAGGCCTCTCATATTTTTAAGTGGGAGAACTTGCACAATTGGTGGCTGACTAAATACTTTTTTTCCCCCACTGTAACTTTGTAAGGACTGTGTTTGTGCAAAATATTTCTGTGAAAAAATAGTGTGGCTAGCTCAAATGCTGTTGCGTCGATCGAAACTGGACGTTCTAAATAAGCGTTCTAATCACACCAGTTTGAGCGTACGCTGCAGGGACCACTGTAGAATGATCACACCCATTTGTTGGTATGTGTGAAAAGGTTAAATTTGGTCAAATGTAGGGTTAAGGAACGGTTTTGCAGACACATTACACATAGTCCTGGACTAGAAAGAAGTAATTCTGCTTTGAAAGTTGATAAACTTGTAACCCCACTTTTGAGAAAATGCTCGTGAATGTTTTGGTACACCTACTGGAGAGCTCTTCTTTGTCTACACCCATTCAGCATCGTTCACACCCTCTTAAGCCTTAGCCCCAACCATCTCTTTAAAGATTCACAGTGTATGAAACAACCAAGATTTCAAGACTAAAAGTTGTGAAAGTAGTAGCAAAAAGTAGTAGTAAAAATACACTTTATCTAATCCTTGGCCTATATCCTAATCTAACTTTGGTGCAGGTCATGTTGTTCTTCACATTACCATCTCTGGTAAACACACACTATATCAAATAAAATGTATGTTTATTTGTCACATGCACAGGATACAGAAGGTGTAAACGGTACAGTGAAATGGTTACTTGCATAGTGGAGCTAGCTAAACAATGAACCATAATCCCAACTCTGATGCTGCATTCAAAACAACAGGGAACTTGGAAATCTCTTACTTCCGAGCGTTCAAAACAACTGGGAACTCCGATTTGAACAGTCATCCAACTCGAAATTCCAACTCGGGAATTCTGGCCTCTTATTAGAACTCCGACTTTCCGACCTGAAGATCACTGACGTCATGATTTGACCTGGTATTTTTCAGAGTTCCCAGTTGTTTTGAACTTGGCAATACTACCATTCATGAATCTGCAGGTAGCTAAATCTAACCAACTAAGTTCAATGTTAGCTAGCTAGCTAGCTAGCTAATGTCATGGCTGTCCTGTCTGAGGAGCCAAGAGGCCTCAGATCAGCTTGGCAGTGGTTGACAATAGCCAGACCCTCTCTCACCCACAGAATGGGTACTGCACCAAACAGGTGGAGCGAGAGAGAGAGAGAGAGAGAGAGAGATAACTGTGCACGGAGGAGGGAGTCACCAACACAGTGAGTCAGCTGGGGGTGACAGAGTGCCGGGAGCTCGAGGCTGTGGACGTCGGGGAGTGGAGGCGTCACCAGGAGGAGGACACAGAGCTGTGTCCTGTGCTGCGGTGGGGGGGGGGAGAGAGAAGAAGACCGCCGTGGGGGGGAATTAGTCCCCCTATCACCAGTAACCAAAGGGCTGTGGGCTAAATTTACAGTCCAGAGTGGCTAAGGGGGTGGTCCAGAGGGGGTGGAAAAAGCCAGCTACTGGAGAAATTACGTGACATGTAGTGGTGCCCAAAAGGCTGCAGGGGAGCATGTTACAGTGGGGCATTTTGGGGTCTCCAAAACATTAAAGCGCGTGCGTAAAGGCTTTTATTGGGCCAGGCACAGGAGGGATGTGGAGGACTTTTGTAGGCAGTGCGACGAGTGTGCTGCTAAAAAAGGACATCCGGGTCAGTTACACGCCCTCCTACAACAATTCCCAGTAGGGGAGCCCATGGAGAGACTGGGGGTAGACATAGTGGGGCCGTTTCCAACCACAGACAGCGGTAACAGGTAGATTCTAACTGCTATGGACTACTTCACCAAGTGGCCAGAGGCTTACGCTCTCCCAGACAAGGAGGCAGAGACAGTAGCTGATGCGTTGATAGGGGGAATAATCCGTCGGTTTGGGGTGCCACAGTCTATTCACAGCGACCAGGGGAGAAACTTTGAGTCACGGGTGTTCTCAGAGTTGTGTAGACGGTTAGGCGCGGAGAAGTCTACTCCACTACTCCGCTTCACCCCCAGAGTGATGGGCTGGTGGAAAGATATAACAGAACATTAGCGCAGCAGCTGGCTATCGTCACCTCAAAACACCAGAGAGATTGGGACACCCACTTACCGTTTATTCTTATGGCATGTAGGTCGACTGTTCAAGAATCGACTGCGTGCTCCCCAGCGCTACTAATGTTAAGTCATGAATTGCACACCCCAGCCGAACTAACGTTTGGCCACCCTCCTGATAACGACGACGCGGTTTTGCCCGGCCCGAACGATGTTCATTGTTTGCAGAACCGGTTAGAAGCGGCTCACACCTTCGCAAGACAGCAACTCGAGAATGCAGGGATGCGCCAAAAACGCCACTATGACTTGCACGCTAGATGGAGGCACTTTGGAGCGGGAGAATGCGTGTGGCTTCACAACCCCACGCGCAAGAAGGGGAGGTGCCCAAAGCTGGACAGTGCATGGGTGGGGCCGTGCCTGGTGATAGAGAGAGTGGGGGAGGTGACGTACCGTGTGGAGGTTCCCCCACGGAGCAGGAAGGTGGTGGTCCACCGGGATCGATTGGCGCCCTACACAGGGAGGAAAACAGTAGGGAATGGGAGTGAGGAATCTGCTGTGAGCTCACAGGAACAGTCTAATGAGGAGACTCTAGTGCAACCTGAGCCTGGGAAAATGGATAGCTAGCTAACATAATGGTTGTTAGGTAGCTAGCAAACACTAAAGCTAACGTTACCTAGCTACGTAATTATGATAGGACAACCTATTTAACCTGAATGACCATCAAATTCATCATTCGTAATGTTTGTTACTTACAGTTTTCAGTCAGCCAAAACACCCTTAGTCTGTCGAAATAACGTTAGCCATGTTCCACTAGTCAGTCGCACTAGAACTAGAATACTTGCAAATATTCTGGTGGACTTCATGCGCTGGTGGCGGGAGACTCAACCCACTGGCTGGGTCAAATATCCATAGCCCAACCTTAATAACCCAGCACCAACAACCCAACCTTGCTGTATTTACAGAAAACAACCCAACTATTGACCCAATGCCCGCAACCCAGCAATTGGGTCATCCAAACAACCCAACATTTTTTTGTGTAACTTACATCTCAAAGCCATGCATGCGAGAAGCCTTGACCTGTCTGGCGCACACATTTCTCTGTCCTCAGTTTGATTGAAGGCCTCAATCTGTATTTTTGGCTTGTAACTGATTGCTTCTAGAACGAGAGAAGGAACAACACATGATCAAGACGAGCTAGCTGCTAGTTTAAAGCAATGAAATATCTAATTGTTACAAAGAATGAATGTATGGGCAACATTTATGAGAATAATACATGCATTTACTTACCTTATCAATCTTGAAGACGATACTCATTTATCACCAAAAAAAAGTGTTATGAGTGAGTGCACCACAAACATACTTCAAGGGTGTTGATGCATCCTCCTCCTAATACAGCCTTTTCCAACACAGGTAGGGGAAGGGTATCCATCTGCAAAAGTGAAGTTTTATATATTGTTGCTAGCTTAGCTGTTGTGCTAAACCTCTATGGGATCGGTGTCCCTTATACGGGATAGTTGTTGCTCAATATGTGTAATGTGACTACAATGGTGTTGTAAACAACAGCCAACTTTCTGGGACATAGACATGTCTTATATGGGCAGAAAGCTTACATTCTTGTTAATCTAACTGCAGTGTCCAATTTACAGTAGCTATTACAGCAAAATAAATACCATACTATTGTTTGAGGGTAGTGCACAACAACAAAACACTTATCACGGCAACTGGTTTGGTGCATTCACCTCTGAAGGTAAATAATGTACTTACATTCAGTAATCTTGCTCTGATTTGTCATCCTGAGGGTCCCAGAGATAAAATGTAGTGTAGTTTTGTTTGAAAAATCAATTTTTATATTCAAATGTAGGAACTGGGTTCTACAGTTTGACCTCTGACTCCACACCCACCCGCCCATCTGGCCTTTCTCTTGCATTTCAAGATGATGCAACAAAAACAATAGAAAATGCATGTTTTTTGTTTGTATTATCTTTTACCACATCTAATGTATTATATTCTAATACATTAATTTCACATTTCCACAAACTTCAAAGTGTTTCCTTTCAAATGATATCAAGAATATACATATCCTTGCTTCAGGTCCTGAACTACAGGCAGTTAGATTTGGGTATGTAATTTTAGCCGAAAATTGAAAAAAGGGTCAGATCCTTAAAAGGTTTTAACATCCTACTGAACCGTGACACTAGCATATTGACATGCATATTGGTATTAAAAGCAACGTATTCACCTAAAAATGTGTTTAAACAAATCATTAGTTAGCTAGCTACCTATCACATGAATTGTGACACAAATATAATAGTTAACGTTAGCTAGCTAAGCGCTAGCCAGTCAGTCAGTGGTGTTGACAGATTGAAACTGGTATCAACAAAATGTGTTTCACTCTATCCCATAAAAAATGTCATCGCTAACTAGGCATCATTTAGCTAATAAAATGGTGACGTTTAATTAATAAGTTAGACACTCACCGTACAACTTTGGTAGGCACTGTAGCTAGCTAGATCGCTTGGTTTCCATTTTCCAACAGATGTTTCTAATCCCCTTGATTGGTCATCAACTTTTACTGGTCTTGGAACTCATGTGTTCATCAGAAACAGCTTCTGGTAAACTGTTTGCCGCTAGTGGCAATAAATATTATTGTTGCCAAAGGTTTGCCGCAGATTCACCACTACTGGTAAACGTTTGCAAACTTCTGGCAACATTTTGTGGCACACTATTTAGTTTGCAGCAAACAAATGCATTTTTGTAAGGGTTAGGTTCCACAAAAGAATCCAGTTTCAATTTAACCATTTGTCAAAACAAATGGTTAGATGGAATACAGATTTTCTCTCACACTTGTTGAAAAGAACAAAAAGTACCATCTTGGCAGAGGAGGTAAATTTCCCTTAAAGCCTTGTTGTGCCAGGATTTAAATGTACCATCATTAAAGCTGTCACGCCTACTCCCGTTCCCTCTCTCTGGCGCTCGACGTCGCCGGTCTACTAACCACCGGTCCTGCCAACCCACATTACACACACCTGGCAACCATCATTATGCACACCTGTACTTCATCATTACCTTGATTACTTCCCCTTTATTTAGCCCTCAGTAGCCTCAGTCTTGAGGCAGTATTGGTTTTGTTCACATTCAGTACACAGCTCCTGTTTTGTTTATCTGCTTATTCTCATGATTAAACTCACCTTCTGCACCTGCTTCCTGACTCCTAGCGTATACGTTACAGAATACTGCCTCTGAAAAAAATGGAAGCAGCAGAAGATAACACCCTCTTCCGGACAGTAGAGGAACAGGGTCATCTACTCCACCAACACCACGACCAGCTGGCTCTACTGGGTACGACCATGAAGGAGGTCCTCCGTGTTCTCCACCACCTCGACACCACCAGCTAGGTTTATCTGCTTATTTTCATGATTAAACTCACCTTCTGCACCTGCTTCCTGACTCCTAGCGTGTACGTTACAAACAGGATGAAAAGCAAGGATTTCTCAATATGGGAGCAAAAGGGGTAGAGCGACGCATTGTAACCCAGTAATTTAGGAGTTGCTTTCCATACTTGTATACTTTTCAAAATTACAGGGTTATTTGTAATCTTTATCTCTTGCAGGCCAAAAATAGGGCAGGTATTTAAACTCATATGGTAAATGTCAAAGGATTCTAGCCTTGCCCAAGAA
Organism: Coregonus clupeaformis; assembly: GCF_020615455.1. Classification (NCBI taxonomy): domain Eukaryota; kingdom Metazoa; phylum Chordata; class Actinopteri; order Salmoniformes; family Salmonidae; genus Coregonus; species Coregonus clupeaformis. Next base: position 23,728,134 of record NC_059192.1, read on the forward strand.
CTTAATGAGGGAGAAAACCATTGCTTAACTTGGGCGAGTTGGGCTGGCCAATGGTAAAGTTTTAGGTTAGGCAAATTTAGACCACCCGCCTTATATGAAAGATACAGGACCTGCGGACAATTTCTGGGTGATTCGTTATTCCAAATTAATGAGGAAAATAGGCTCTGCATGTTTTGAGAAAATGCAGAGTGGGTGAAATTGGAAGTTTCCGAAACAAAAAAAGAAATTGAGGTAATATTGATATTTTCACGACGTTAACTCTGCCCATAAGATAAATAGCAAGTCAGTCCATTCTTTTCAAGTCATTGGTAACCTTTTCAATAACTGGAATGTAGTTCAATTTATACAAATCATGTACATTACAGGGTATGAAAATTCGTAAGCACTTAACATTGAAGGACCATTTCCATTTGAATTGGTCTTGTAAAGGTTTGGGGTTGAAGGTAGATCATCTCTGTCTTGGACCAATTGACTTTTCAAGCAATGACAGGAGGACTGGAATTAAGTATGACGGGTCTTGGAGATAGAGCAAGACATCAACCGCATACAATGATATAACACAGTATTAGTTTCCAATTGTAATTCCTTTAACTTGGTAATGTGCTCTAATCATGGCAGCATGGGGGTTCTATGACCAAAGCAAAAAGTCCTGCACTGGCCGGACAGCCTTGCCTTGTCCCTCGAGACCACAACTATGTGGTACTTCCACTCTGTCAAATGCTTTTACAGCAATAAGGGACACTACAACATTTGGGGTCTTAAGATCATTAGTATGAAAAATAATGTCAAAATATCTACGTAAATTATCAGAGGAGAGACGACCCTGCACAAAACCAGTTTGGTCTGTTTGGACGAGATTGGGCAGCACCGACTCTAGGCGCAGAGTTCATATTTTAGCAATCAATTTATAATCAACATTTAAAAGTGACACTGGTCTGTTTGAGGAGCATGTGTGATCTTTGTCTTTCTTTTTCAGTAAAGTAATAGCTGCAAGACAAAGTATGGGAAGCTGTTTTTTCTCCAGGCAGGCCTTGATAATAGGAAGAAAAAGAGGCATCAACTGCTCAGAATTGCCTATAGAATTCTATAGGAAACCCATCTAATCATGGTGCCTTTCCATTTCGGAGGGATCCCATAGGATCTTATAGCTCCTCAGTAGTAATGCCTTGATCTAAATTGAGCTTTGCTTCTTTTTATAAAGTTGGTATATTTATATCTTTCAGGAAGGCATTAAGAGTCTCTGAGTTACATTGCAAAGTAGATGAGTACAAGTCTTCATAGAATAGTCTAAACATTTCATTAATTTGAAGTGGATCTACTGTAACACTGCCATACGTTTTTTTATTTTCAAGATGTCACTTCCTTCTGTTTCTTTATTTGCCATGCTAGTAATTTGCCAGCCATTTCACCTTGTTCTACATATCTTTGTTTTGTTTTTAAAATAGATAGTGCTATAGAGTGAGTATTCAATATGTTGTATCTCATTTTTTTATTCTCTAGTTGCCGAAGTACGAGAGGGTCTTTGGTAACCGAATGCAGATTCTCCAAGTGTTTGTCTTTTTCAATATCTTTTAATTCATCTTTAGTTTTCCTTTTTAGAGAAGAAGCAAATGCTATGATGTTCCCTATATTGTAGGCTTTCAAGGTATCCCAGAACATTAAAGGGCATACTGCTGTGTTCCGGTGCACTTCAAATAAAACATTGAAGTGATTATTAACATAATCAATAAATTCATGATTTGCTAGTAGCAATATGTTGAATCTCCAAGACTTTGGTGTCACAGGAGGTCCCTCAAATTCATTGGAAAAAAACTGGGCAGGTGGTCAGATAAAATTAGAGGAAAATAAACACAATTTGTTATCTTGGAAATAAAAATTGATGGAACAAAACAAATCTATTATTGAATAGGATTTGTGTACATGAGAATAAAAAGAAAAGTCCCTTTCATTAGGATGTGGTGTTCTCCATACTTCTTGAAGTCCTAAATCTTGAGTGTTATGGACACGTGCTGTAGACATATTGGACAATGATTGGATGTTAGTCAATTATTTATGAAAATTGGGATCCAAAATAATATTAAAATCCAACTAAAAATAGAAATGGCTTGTTGATAATTTGGCTCTATCAACAGTCAGTTGGCTCAGTTTGAATCCACAGAATAATTTGACCTATCGACTGATGGCCGAGCAGAATAATATTTATACATTGGCCTAATTAATACAGCAAAAGATAAAGCATCTGTGACGCATTTCGGCTGAATCATTAGGCCATGGTCTGTTGTAGCCTAGGCCTACTTGAATCTTAAGAGGTTGCATAACCCATGAATGAGAGCAGCCAAAATAAAACACATATTTCCATCAAACCGGAAGTGGAGCTAGGCTACTGTCCGAATGATCAGACAGGAGATGGATGGAGCTGTTTCTCATCGGGCCAAGAGTTGTTTTGATTAACCTGTACATAGTGATTCTTGGCATCTTTGGGGTCCGTGAAAGAGACCGTGATGTGAAAATTAGAAACTCACCTGCTGCCCGATATGGAACCTTTCCCAGAAATGGAAAGCTGTTCCGCATGAATCAGAATAATACTTTTCAGAGATGTCATGATCCATTTCTGCCCCACCATCCGAGTCATTTTCATTCAGATCTTGTAGCAACGCTAACCCAGCATCTGCATCCATTTGTCTTGGTCTTGCCATTGAAAATTACACACGTTATCCCTGTGTAGCCTACTCCAAGTAGGCCTAGAGTACACTAATAAGACTGCTTGGATTTGGTGGACTAATATAGGGTACACCATTTTGAGATTATAATTAGAATAGATGAATACAATAGAATGGCGAGTCATGACGGCAGTCAAAGTCCATTTGACCATTTAGTCATGTTAATTAGGGTTCTCAGATATTCTACCAAACTTGCTAACTGCCTGGTACTCAGTACTCGATTGTCCCTCTAATCACTCTGACATCAATGCAAATGTAATCGAAAATCTATTCAAACATTCATGAGAGCCCATGAGCTCATGTTGCTGAACATTTCTATAGTGTCACACCCTGGCTCTGGGGACTCTATATGTTGAGCCAGGGTGTGTAGATTCTATGTGTTCTAGTTCTGTGTTGTAGTTCTATGTGTTATATTTCTATGTTGGCCAGATTGGTTCCCAATCAGAGGCAACGAGTGTCAGCTGTTGCTGGTTGTCTCTGATTGGGAACCATATTTAAACAGTCTGTTTTCCCTTAGTGTTTGTGGGATCTTGTTTCCGTTTGGTTTGTTTCCGTGTTGGTTGTGTAAACTGTAGGACTGCACGTATCGTTTGTTGTTTATATTATCACTAAAGATAATTAAGTTCAAGTATGTTTGCAACTAACGCTGCGCATTGGTCTACTCCGTCTAACGATCGTGACATATAGGCTATGCAATTGCGTGAGAAAACAGAGTGATGGCCTCTATTAAAAAGAGGAGGATCCCATCAGCTTTCTATAGGCTAGACCTAATATATTTATTTCTCAACTTTCCTAATATTAAGCACATTGCTTATCTTTAGCCTACCTACCTGGCTGGCATGAAAATGAACCACAGGAAAAGTGTCCTCCATTCTCTATTTACAGTAAGTGCATAGATGACATGTCTTTTTTTCCACTGCCCTTATTTCGAGACATGTGCATGATAATGGTCCATTCTAAATCAAAACATTTCACACATACATTGGGGGGGAAAAGTATTTAGTCAGCCACCAATTGTGCAAGTTCTCCCACTTAAAAAGATGAGAGAGGCCTGTAATTTTCATCATAGGTACACGTCAACTATGACAGACAAATTGAGATTTTATTTCTCCAGAAAATCACATTGTAGGATTTTTTATGAATTTATTTGCAAATTATGGTGGAAAATAAGTATTTGGTCACCTACAAACAAGCAAGATTTCTGGCTCTCACAGACCTGTAACTTATTTAAGAGGCTCCTCTGTCCTCCACTCGTTACCTGTATTAATGGCAACGAGTTGCATCCAAAGAACACAATACCTACAGTTACAGGCCTCTCATCTTTTTAAGTGGGAGAACTTGCACAATTGGTGGCTGACTAAATCGTTTTTTTCCCCACTGTATATTATTTTGTACATGTAAAGACGAGATTAACTCAAGAATAGTGTGATGGGTGACAATATTAGCCTATCACTTGTGAATGATGCCCAGCTTAAGGCAAGAAACAACGCATGCTTTTCTTTGCGACTTTTCCAAATCCTAGTCGCACACCTCATGTAGCCTAGCCTATAGGCCTATATGTTTTGATAAGGTTTGTATCACAACTAAAGTGTCCAAATAACTTCTTAAAATGAAGCACATTAATCCGCTTTACAACGGGTGTAGAGCCTATCTGGCATACATACGCAGCGCGTGAGTTTCAAGTTTGGGGAAGATAATTTTCACCATAAAAATGCACCTTTATAATAAAAGCATTACATGCATAATCGCATTTGTGGTCTCTTTTGAGAATGGTTTTTTCCTGCTAATGGAACATTTGCGCTTATAGCCTACTGCCGTGTGCACATTGCTGCGCTTATAATGTGAAGAAATAGCCTGATAGTTTATCAACATTTTAAGCTAAATGTTCTCATCTGTTGCATCAGACTCATTGCTTAAAACAGGTTTTTTGATAGTGGTTGTACTAATTTAGGACCTACAAACTGTCCCAGACTATGTTTGGAATATTTATTTCTCGCACATAATAGGTCAACTTTTGTACTATGGGGGATAGTAGATAGTTGACATAGGCTAGTGCTTTTGCTGTTCGTTAGGCCTACTCATCTTGTTGGCTGACGAATGTAAATGTGGATAGTACAATTTGATTGTTGTAGCCCAGATGTGACAAGCGTTTGAATTGAATTGACTTTAGGGAGATTTTTAACCCTTTAAGGGTGCATTTGGAAAGTATTCAGACCCCTTCACTTTTTCCAATTTGTTTTACTATACAGCTTTATTGCAAAATTGATTACATTGTTTTTTCCCCCCTTGTCAATCTACACACAATACCCCATAATGACAAAGCAAAAACAGTTTTTTTTAAATGTTTGTAAATGTATATATATATTTTTAAATATCACATTTACATACACTACCGGTCAAAAGACACCTACTCATTCAAGGCTTTTTCTTTATTATTACTATTTTCTACATTGTAGAATAATAGTGAAGACATCAAAACTATGAAATAACACACATTTAGTAACCAAAAAAGTGTTAAACAAATCAAAATATATTTTATATTTGAGATTCTTCAAATAGCTACCCTTTGCCTTGATGACAGCTTTGCACACTTGGTATTCTCTCAACCAGCTTCACCTGGAATGCTTTTCCAACAGTCTTAAAGGAGTTCCCACATATGCTGAGCACTCGTTGGCTGCTTTTCCTTCACTCTGCTGTTCGACTCATCCCAAACCATCTCAATTTGGTTGAGGTCGGGGGATTGTGGAAGCCAAGTCATCTGATGCAGCACTCCATCACTATCCTTCTTGGTAAAACAGCCCGTACACAGCCTGTAGGTGTGTTGGGTCATTGTCCTGTTGAAAAACAAATGATAGTCCCACTAAGTCCAAACCAGATGGGATGGTGTATCACTGCATAAATAAATCACAGACAGTGTCACCAGCAAAGAAACCCCACACCATAACCCCTCCTCCTCCATGCTTTACGGTGGGAACTACACATGCGGAGATCATCCCACACCGCGTCTCCGAAAGACACAGCGGTTGGACCCAAAAATCTCAAATTTGGACTCCAGACCAAATTTGAGATTTTTGGGTCCAACCGCCGTGTCTTTCTGAGACGCGGTGTGGGTGAACAGATTTTTTTTATAATTCAAGGCACACTTAACCAGCATGGCTACCACAGCATTCTGCAGCGATACGCCATCCCATCTGTTTTGGGCTTAGTGGGACTATCATTTGTTTTTCAACAGGACAATGACTCAAGACAACCGGTCTAATGTCCATTGCTCGTGTTTCTTGGCCCAACCAAGTCTCTTCTTCTTATTGATGTCCTTTAGTAGTGGTTTCTTTGCAGCAATTCGACCATGAAGGTCGGATTCAAACAGTCTCCTCTGAACAGTTGATGTTGAGATGTGTCTGTTACTTAAACTCTGTGAAGCATTTATTTGGGCTGCAATTTCTGAGGCTGGTAACTCCAATGAACTTATCCTCTGCAGCAGAGGTAACTCTGGGTCTTTCATTCCTGTGGCAGTCCTCATGAGCGCCAGTTTCATCATAGCGCTTGATGGTTTTTGTGACTGCACTTGAAGACACTTTCAAAGTTCTTGAAATGTTCCGTATTGACTGACCTTCATGTCTTCAAGTAATGATGGATTGTCATTTCTCTATGCTTATTTGAGATGTTCTTGCCATAATATGGACTTGGTCTTTTACCAAATAGGGTTATCTTCTGTATACCCCACTCTAGCTTTTCACAACACAACTGATTGGCTCAAACACATTAAGAAGGAAATAAATTCCACAAATTAACTTTTAAGTCACACCTGTTAATTGAAATGCATTCCAGGTGACTACCTCTTGAAGCTATTTGAGAGAATGCCAAGAGTGTGCAAAGCTGTTATCAAGGCAAAGGGTGGCTATTTGAAGAATCTCAAATATAAAATATATTTTGATTTGTTTAGCACTTTTTTGGTTACTACATGATTCCATATGTGTTATTTCATAGTTTTGATGTCTTCACTATTATTCTACAATGTAGAAAATAGTAAAAATAAAGAAAAACCCTTGAATGAGTAGGTGTTCTAAAACTTTTGACCGGTAGTGTAAGTAGTCCCCTGTAGCTCAGTTGGTAGAGCATGGCGCTTGCAACGCCAGGGTTGTGGGTTCGTTTCCCACGGGGGGCCAGTATGAAAAATGTATGCACTCACTAACTGTAAGTCGCTCTGGATAAGAGCGTCTGCTAAATGACTAAAATGTAAATGTATTCAGACCCTTTACTCACTACTTTGTTGAAGCACCTTTAACAGCGATTACAGCCTTGAGACTTCTTGGGTATGACGCTACAAGCTTGGCACACCTGTATTTGGGGAGATTTTCCCATTATTCTCTGCAGATCCTCTCAAACTCTGTCAGGTTGGATAGGTAGTGTCGCTGCACAGCTATATTCAGGTCTCTCCAGAGATGTTAGATCGGGTTGAAGTCCAGAATCTGGCTGGGCCACTCAACGACATTCAGAGACTTTTCCTGAAGCCACTCCTGCGTTGTCTTGGTTGTGTGCTTAGGGTCGTTGTCCTGTTGGAAGGTGAACCTTCACCCCAGTATGAGGTCCTGAGTGCTCTGGAGCAGGTTTTCACCAAGGAACCCTCTGTACTTTGCTCCGTTCATCTTTCCCTCTATCCTGATTAGTCTCACAATCCCTGCCACTGAAAAACATCCCCACAGCATGATGCTGCCACCACCATGCTTCACCGTAGGGATGGTGCCTGGTTTCCTCCAGATGTGACGCTTGGCATTCAGGCCAAAGAATTCAATCTTAGTTTCATCAGACCAGAGAATCTTGGTTCTCGTGGTCTGAGAGTCCTTTAGCTGCCTTTTGGCGAACTCCAAGCGGGCTGTCATGTGCCTTTTACTGAGGAGTGGCTTCCGTCTGGCCACTCTATCATAAAGGCCTGATTGGTGAAGTGCTGCAGAGATGGTTGTCCTTCTGGAAGGTTCTCCCATCTCCACAGAGGAACTCTGAGCTCTGTCAGAGTGACCACCGGGTTCTTGGTCACCTCCCTGACCAAGGCCCTTCTCCCCTGATTGCTCAGTTTGGCCAGGCGGACAGATATAGGAAGAGTCTTGGTGGTTCCAAACTTCTTCCATTTAGGAATGATGGAAGCCGCTGTGTTCTTGGGGACTTTCAATGCTGAAGAATTGTTTTGGTACCTTTCCCCAGATCTGTGGCTCGCCATAATCCTGTCTCGGAGCTCTACGGACAATTCCTTCGACCTCATTGCTTGGTTTTTGGTCTGACAAAGGGTGGCTATAAGGTCCTAAAGTTGACACTGTCAACTTTAGGACCTTATACAGACAGGTGTGTGCCTTTCCAAATCATGTCCAATTAATTGAATTTACCACAGGTGGACTCCAATCAAGTTGTAGAAACATCTCAAGGATGATCAATGGAAACAGGATGCACCTGAGCTCAATTTCGAGTCTCATAGTGAAGGGTCTGAATACTTATGTAAATAAGGTATTTCTGTTTGAGATTTTTTATAAATTTGCACAAATTTCTAGAAACCTTTTTTTCCTTTTGATTATGGGGTATTTAGTGTAGATTGATGAGGGGGAAAAAATAATTTAATCAATTTTACAATAAGGCTGTCACTGAATACTTTCCGAATGCATTGTACATCAATAGTATGTAAATGTGTATGGTTATGCCCTGATTTGAACCCTAGTTGTGACATGTACAGTACTGTTGAAAGTATAGATAGACATCAAATTCAAGTATTCATTCACTGTAAAGAATGATTCAGGGGCTTAAATAAATGATTTCCACATTAAAATGCAGGTTTCTGGTTTTATATTTCTATATTAGTATTAAGCTGTTTGTTGTGAAATGAGTTGTAACGTATATCAAAACTGTCGGGCAAATTGACATTGAAAGATGAGACCACCCATTCCCATCATCAACAAAGTCATGTGCACAACAGTTGCTGCATGTGCTAGTGGCACATGTAGCATCTTACAAAGCTTGTGATTCTACCTCCACTGACTGCTAGTGGAATGAGCACTATGTTCAGCAATGCTTGCTAAAGTGGGTTCAAATGGCAAGTAATTTTTTTAAACATTAAGTCATGATCACTGAAAGTAACTGGTCAAAAAGAGGAAGTAGATCTAATGAGTAATAACAGTTTTGTAATTGATAAAAATAAGTTGGATCTAAGCCATTATTTTATGCTGGACTTAACTTTTGTTGTTTCACAAACACTAATATATTAAGTATATTATACATGAGTACCTCATGTTGGAAATACTCAAAAAGCTGATGCAAAAAGTTATCTTTTTTTTTTTTTAAGTAGCACTAGCACAATATTTTTTACAGTGTTGACAGAATAGTGATTTGTCACAAAAAGCACTTGGGGAACTCTACTGAATAGTATCAACAATACACTTATATGAAGCTGTTTCAAAATACGAACAAACTATAGATCAGAGACATCCACAAAGCTCATGGGTGTTCAATATTCACAAGTCACTTTTCACTGATTAGACTGTGGGATTTAAGATTTCAATGCACAAATACCTAATGTCTTCAATATTTCTTATAACTGTGATTTTTATAGTTGATTCATTCAATAATTGAATGGCAATAATTCTTTCTTCATACCAATGTGATTCCATATATTGATATGAACGCCCTGATGCAAGTATTTGACTGAATTGTATGTAACATGGCTTTTTACCTCCCCACAAAACACAAAAATACAGCTTCTATAAATGTTGCTTTTATGTTTCAGAATTATTGGAAGTTGCAATCTTATTAGAAAACAACATGTAACAGCACTTAAATCGTTTTAAGATTACATGGTTGATTTGTAATGGTCAGATTTTGTGAATGGTCATGTGACTGTGCTATTCTGATGATGTCACTGATACACACTTGACATTGTAAAAAAAACACACAAAAAACAAACAAAAAAATACATATTGTAAAGTGGTTATCCCACTGGCTATAAGGTGAATGCACCAATTTGTAAGTCGCTCTGGATAAGAGTGTCTGCTAAATGACGTAAATGTAAATGTAAATTGTATAGATGATTGTCAATCAAGGACAGGACTGGTAAGAAGGACCTTTTTCGCTCTGCATTTTAGATAGTTGAACAGCTCATGTGGTTTCTCTGTCTTGATGCTTACACATTGCTTACATTTCTCACCCTAGATACCCGAAGAAGACTCATAGATACCATAATTATAGGCCTACACTCCACATTAGGAGTTTTTACAATTGCAAAACAGATAATCTGAGTTTCTCCTATATTAACAAAATGATTTTATGTTTGATTATCATCATTGTCGTTGATTATCATCTGCTATGGTAACTGCCTCTCTCTATCAGTCTGACCTATGTTACCCTTTCAGCCTGGAGGTATGGTGCATTATAATGCAGTTATAATGCATTGTAAGACTTTTCATAAACATGTATGCTCCCTTATAATGTCTTGTTATCATCTCATAATAATCTTGAACAGATAACACCCATTTTTATTCAGTTGAAATATAGAGATATAACATATTATAAGACATTAGAAAGGTTCATACATGCTTATAACATGTTATAAAGCCAGCTTTAAGTAAAGTGTTACCACTGTATCAATGGGATCACCTTATATCTTACTACCTCGTCATTGTTATTCTTTATTGTAGCTATCTGATCTCCCATACTATTTGATCTCTCCTATGAAAGTATTGTATACATTCTTTATTTTCCGAGCATCAACCATCAGTAAAGGTATATTGATTATATAATAGTCCGTTTTGATATATTATGTTCCTTAGACCTTATAGTCCAAATGATCTTCCAGTGACACCTGAGTAACACTGAAAACTACGTTGCCATTTTACTACAGTATTGCGGTAATAATGTTGAAAAGGCAACAGATGTTAACCGATGCTGGTTGCTATACTGTACTCTCCACGTAAACCGAACCCTACATAAAAATCTAGGAGTTGGGTCGAATGAAAAGGTCTCAAACACTACCTTTTGCTCTTTTATTAGAAGCAATTAATGTCAAGGAACTTCACCTTAGTAACATCACCTTAATCAATGCCATGTGCAATGTCTAATGGCACATTTGGTGCATCATAATGAAGGCGATTGCTTACTTTCAATGACCAGTTATAACCTGTCCAACCATTTATCACCTGTCAACAATGAAAATCTATTTTAGTAGTTTTCTTTCTAACGTGAATGATGTGCTAACAAAAAAAAATACTCCTATGTGAAAAAGGAGACCATTTTAAATTTCTGGCTTTTAAACTAAGCCTGTAGGAGAGAAGAGCACGCACAATAAATCTCTTTCTTTCTTATAATCTCAGGGTGGCCGGTGGGCTGTGTTTTCATGAAAAGCACCCTTTTTGGTAGGATTGCAGAGTGTTGCTGCTCTACTAATTCTGCTTGGTAGCTCAACCAGAACTTTTGCCTGTTATAGCCTACAAAGCAAGATTGGAATGCCCCATCTCTGGATGACCATTTTGCTTCTACTGGGACTAGAGCTATAAAGGATTTATATCAGGGGATTTCTACTCTTTACATGAACTTATCCAGCTTCAAAGGAATGCAAAGTAGTATCATGTTTGATGAGTGTAAAGATTGGTAACACTTTGCCTAAAGCCTGCAAGTATGATGCATTTTGATGTGGTTATAATGTATTGTTTGAGCAACTTTTGTTATACACATGTACGACCCATTATATTAACATCTCATAATACTAAATTACAGGGACATAATGTATTATAAGCGTTATAATAAGACATCATAAAGGCTCGTACATGCTCATAACAAGTGATGAAGCGTTATACCTGCAGACTAAATTAGTGTTAAAAAATTATCTATTTTAGTCCATTTAGAGGAAATATGTTCTAGGATATTTGAGCTGGACAGGAATTCATCATTATATGTCATAACTTATAATATTAATATCTAATTTCTAATAATATAGTTTTGCCTCAGTCTGGGCATGGCGTGTGTCTACTGCCCATCCTAAACTAGAGAGTGAACATATAATATATCCCAATGCCAGAACAAACACAACACTCCACGTTAACCCATGACTAAAATGTCACTTACACAACACACACACACACACACACAAACACAATGAAGTCAAGTCCAGGTCCATTGCCATGAATGAAGTCAAGTCCAGGTCGATTTACATGAACGAATCTACAACAACATTCGTACCTGTCGGAAAACCAAGAGGACAGTTTGTGTGTGTGATTATCGCATGCTTCGTTTATTTGAACTTGTTCTCAATTTGAAGCACTTCAATCTTTTCCCCAGTGAGGAACTGCCAGATGCCGCCTCTGTAGTGCTCATTGCCCAGGGCGTACAGGAAAACATTGAAGGTAGGAGAGGTCTTTGCCAGAATAGGAGCCAACTGCAAACACAAGGCCAAACATAGCAATGTCAATGTCTCAGTACTAGCTCAAAAGTAAAATAAAATTGTACATTTGTGTCAAAGAACTGTACAACAAGTTTGTTAAAATACAGATATACATAGAGGGTTGAATGACTGAGTTGGTTGGAGAATGATATTTGGCACACCAGAGTTGTGAGCTTGATTCCTGAATGGGCCATACACTATACAAGTATGTGTTAAATGTACATTGCTTTGGGAACCAAAGGACCATGAGTTAAAGTGCATTCGGAAAGTATTCAGACTCCTTGACTTTTTCCACATTTTGTTACGTTACAGCCTTATTCTGAAATGAATGAATTAAATAGAAATAATCATCAATCTACAGACAATACCCCATAATCACAAAGTGAAAACAGGTTTTTAGAAATGTTTGAACATTTATTAAAAATCAAAAACAGAAATACCTTATTTACATACAGTGGGGGGAAAAAAGTATTTGATCCCCTGCTGATTTTGTACATTTGCCCACTGACAAAGTCATGATCAGTCTATAATTTTAATGGTAGGTTTATTTGAACAGTGAGAGACAGAACAACAACAACGCATGTCAAAAATGTTATAAATTGATTTGCATTTTAATGAGGGAAATAGGTATTTGACCCCTCCGCAAAACATGACTTAGTACTTGGTGGCAAAACCCTTGTTGGCAATCACAGAGGTCAGACGTTTCTTGTAGTTGGCCACCAGGTTTGCACACATCTCAGGAGGGATTTTGTTCCACTCCTCTTTGCAGATCTTCTCCAAGTCATTAAGGTTTCGAGGCTGACGTTTGGCAACTCGAACTTTCAGCTCCCTCCACGGATTTTCTATGGGATTAAGGTCTGGAGACTGGCTAGGCCACTCCAGGACCTTAATGTGCTTCTTCTTGAGCCACTCCTTTGTTGCCTTGGCCGTGTGTTTTGGGTCATTGTCATGCTGGAAAACCAATCCACGACCCATTTTCAATGCCCTGGCTGAGGGAAGGAGGTTCTCACCCAAGATTTGACGGTACATGGCCCTGTCCATCGTCCCTTTGATGCGGTGAAGTTGTCCTGTCCCCTTACCAGAAAAACACTCCCAAAGCATAATGTTTCCACCTCCATGTTTGACGGTGGGGATGGTGTTCTTAGGGTCATAGGCAGCATTCCTCCTCCTCCAAACACGGCGAGTTGAGTTGATTCTAAAGAGCTCCATTTTGGTCTCATATGACCACAACACTTTCACCCAGTTCTCCTCTGAATCATTCAGATGTTCATTGGCAAACTTCAGACGGCCCTGTATATGTGCTTTCTTAAGCAGGTGGACCTTGCGGGCGCTGCAGGATTTCAGTCCTTCACGGCGTAGTGTGTTACCAATTGTTTTCTTGGTGACTATGGTCCCAGCTGCCTTGAGATCATTGACAAGATCCTCCCATGTAGTTCTGGGCTGATTCCTCAAAGTTCTCATGATCATTGCAACTCCACGAGGTGAGATCTTGCATGGAGCCCCAGGTCGAGGGAGATTGACAGTTATTTGTGTTTTTTCCATTTGTGAATAATCGCACCAACGGTTGTCACCTATTTACATTTACGTCATTTAGCAGACGCTCTTATCCAGAGCGACTTACAAATAGGTGCATTCACCTTATAGCCAGTGGGATAACCACTTTACAATGTTTTTATTTTTTTTATTTTTTTTTGGGGGGGGGGGGGTTTATCCTATAACTTTATTCCTTAAAGAGGTGGGGTTTCAAATGTCTCCGGAAGGTGGTGAGTGACTCCGCTGTCCTGGCGTCGTGAGGGAGCTTGTTCCACCATTGGGGTGCCAGAGCAGCGAACAGTTTTGACTGGGCTGAGCGGGAACTATGCTTCCGCAGAGGTAGGGGAGCCAGCAGGCCAGAGGTGGATGAACGCAGTGCCCTCGTTTGGGTGTAGGGACTGATCAGAGCCTGAAGGTACGGAGGTGCCGTTCCCCTCACAGCTCCGTAGGCAAGCACCATGGTCTTGTAGCAGATGCGAGCTTCAACTGGAAGCCAGTGGAGTGTGCGGAGGAGCGGGGTGACGTGAGAGAACTTGGGAAGGTTGAACACCAGACGGGCTGCGGCATTCTGGATGAGTTGTAGGGGTTTAATGGCACAGGCAGGGAGCCCAGCCAACAGCGAGTTGCAGTAATCCAGACGGGAGATGACAAGTGCCTGGATTAGGACCTGTGCCGCTTCCTGTGTAAGGCAGGCACCTTCTCACCAAGCTGCTTGGCGATGGTCTTGTAGCCCATTCCAGCCTTGTGTAGGTCTGCAATCTTGTCCCTAACATCCTTGGAGAGCTCTTTGGTCTTGGCCATGGTGGAGAGTTTGGAATCTGATTGATTGATTGCTTCTGTGGACAGGTGTCTTTTATACAGGTAACAAGCTGAGATTAGGAGCACTCCCTTTAAGAGTGTGCTCCTAATCTCAGCTCGTTACCTGTATAAAAGACACCTGGGAGCCAGAAATCTTTCTGATTGAGAGGGGGTCAAATACTTATTTCCCTCATTAAAATGCAAATCAATTTATAAAATTTTTTGACATGCGTTTTTCTGGATTTTTTTGTTGTTATTCTGTCTCTCACTGTTCAAATAAACCTTCCATTAAAAATTATAGACTGATCATTTCTTTGTCAGTGGGCAAACATACAAAATCAGCAGGGGATCAAATACTTTTTTCCCTCACTGTAAGTATTCAGACCCTTTGCTATGAGACTCAGAATTGAGCTCAGGTGCATCCTGTTTCCATTGATCATCCTTGAGATGTTTCAACAACTTGATTGGAGTCCACCTGTGGTAAATTCAATTGATTGGACATAATTTAGAAAGGCACACACCTGTCTATATAAGGTCCCACAGTTGTCAGTACATGTCAGAGCAAAAACCAAGCCATGAGGTCGAAGGAATTGTCCGTAGAGCTCCGAGACAGGATTGTGTCGAGGCACAGATATGGGTACCAAAAAATGTCTGCAGCATTGAAGGTCCCCAAGAACACAGTGGCCGCCTTCATTCTTAAATGGAAGAAGTTTAGAACCATCAAGACTCTTCCTGGAGCTGGCCGCCCGGCCATACTGAGCAATCTGGGGAAAAGGGCCTTGATCAGGGAGGTGACGAAGAACCCGATGGTCACTCTGACAGAGTTCCTCTGTGGTGATGGGAGAACCTTCCAGAAGGACAACCATCTCTGCAGCCCTTCACCAATCAGGCCTTTATGGTAAAGTGGCCAGACGGTAGCCACTCCTCAGTAAAAGGCACATGACAGCCCGCTTTGAGTTTGCCAAAAGGCACCTAAAGGACTCACAGACCATGAGAAACAAGATTCTCTGGTCTGATTAAACCAAGATTGAACTCTTTGGCCTGAATCCCTAGCGTCACATTTGGAGGAAACCTGGCACCATCCCTACGGAGAAGCACGGTGGTGACAGCGTCATGCTGTGGTGATGTTTTTCAGCGGCAGGGACTGGGAGACTAGTCAGGATCAAGGCAAAGATAAACGGAGCAAAGTACAGAGAAATCCTTGATGAAAACCTGCTCCAGAGCGCTCAGGACCTCAGCCTGGGGGCGAAGGTTCACCTTCCAATAGGACAACAACCCTAAGCACACAGCCAAGACAACGCAGGAGCGACTTCGGGAAAAGTCTCTGTCCTTGAGTGGCCCAGCCAGAGCCCGGACTTGAACCCGATCGAACATGTCTGGAGAGACCTGAAAATAGCTGTGCAGCGACACTCCCCATCCAACCTGACAGAGCTTGAGAGGATCTGCAAAGAAGAATGGGAGAAACTCCCCAAATACAGGTGTGCCAAGCTTGAGCATCATACCCAAGAAGACTCGAGGCTGTAATCGCTGCCAATGGTTCTTCAACAAAGTACTGAGTAAAGGGTCTGAATACTTATGTAAATGTTATATTTCAGTTTTCTATTTTTAATACATTTAAATAAATAAAAATTTAACCCTATTTTTGCTTTGTCATTATGGGGTATTGTGTGTAGATTGATGAGGGGAAAAAACAATGTTATCCATTTTAGAATAAGGCTGTAACGTAACAAAATGTGGAATAAATCAAGGGGTCTGAATAATTTCCGAATGCACTTTATATAATCAAGCAGTGCGATTAATGACTACTATATTACACAGAAGCCCTGAGTATTGCTTTCTAATTCTAATTTGCTGTAGGGTGTTAGTGTATTTGGTCAATGGAGTAGAAGACCTTTGGCATGCACAGTCATATGACCTTGAGAAATGTATATGAAGTTTACTGTCAGATTAGATGCAGTGTGTGTGCGCATGTGTGTGTTGTCCTCACCATCCTTATCTTGGGAGAGACCAGGTTGGCATTCTCAACAGCAGCGTAGAAGGCCAGGACTCCATAGGGTCCCCAGCAGAACAAAAATGTCTTCAGGGGAGTGGCAGTGTTAAACTGTAGAGAGATTGACAGTATATTACTTACAGTGCCTTCAGAAAGTCTTCACACCCCTTGACTTTTTCCTAATTTTGTTGTGTTACTGTCTGAATTTAAAATGGATTAAATAGAGATTTGTTTTGTCACTGGCCTACACACAATACCTCAATGTCAAAGTGGAAATTTTTACAAATGTATTTTAAATGAAAAGCTGACATGTCTTTAGTCAATAAGTATTCAACCACTTTGTTATAGCAAGCCTAAATAAGTTCAGGAGTAAAAACATGCATCCTGTTTGCAACAAGGCACTAAAGTAGTACTGCAAAAAAATTGGCAAAGCAAATAACTTTTTGTCCTGAATACAAAGTGTTAAGTTTGGGGCAAATCCAATACAACACATTACTGAGTACCACTCTCCATATTTTCGAGCATCATGTTATGGGTATGCTTGTCATCGTTAAGGACACGGTGGAGTTTTTCAGGATAAAAAATAAAAGGAATGGAGCTAAACAGAGGCAATATCCTAGAGGAAAACCTGGTTCAGTCTGCTTTCCAACAGAAACTGGGAGATGAATTCACCTTTCAGCAGGACAATAACATAAAACACAAGGCCAAATCTACACTGGAGTTGCTTACCAAGAAGACAGTGAATGTTCCTGAGTGGTCTAGTTACAGCTGTGACTTAAATCTACTTGGACATCTATGGCAAGACCTGAAAATGGTTGTCTAGCAATGATCAACAACCAATTTAACCGAGCTTGAATAATTTTAAGAGAATAATGGGCAAATGTTGCACAATCCTGGTGTGGAAAGCTCTTAGAGACTTACCCAGAAAGAGTCACAGCTGTAATTGCTGCCAAAGGTGCTTCTACAAAGTATTGTCTCAGGGGTGTGAATACTTATGTAAAATAGAAATTTCTGTATTTCTTCAATAAATGTGCAACATTTTCTAAAAACATGTTTTAACTTTGTCATTATGGGGTATTGTGTGTAGATGGGTGAGGAAAAACTATCATAACAACAACAATAATTTTGAATTCAGGCTGTAACACAAGAAAATGTGGAATAAGTCAAGCGGTATTTCCATCATCATTGATTTAATATTTTCCTCTATGTTTGCTCTGGTAATGTATGTGGTTATACTAATGTATGTGGTTATACTTATCCATAAAAAAGCCTTTTGAATTGTATTGAATTTAATTGAGGGAGCGAGAGAACAGAGATGGTGAGAGAGAGAGAGAGAGGGAGATAGAGAGAGAAGGGATTGTTACTCTTCAACCATGAAGAGAAGAAAAAAGAAAGAAAAACATCTCGGATCATGGGGCTTACATGCATGTGACGGTCTGGTCACAAGCATTGGATAACGGCTGGGATAGAAACACAATATCTGGCTTACCATAATTTCATAATCAACTCAACTCCAAGTTCAGCTCGTAAACAAAGACATCATGCACCAAAACAGGTACACAGGGAAACGTTGTTCACTGACCACTCAGAGTAATCCCATGTTTCATACTCATACTGCAATATTCTTGGGGATAACAGGGTTGTTTGCGTATGTGTTCTTTTTGAGTACACATGACACAAAGACTGCATTGCCACTTACCATGTGTACAACCTTTGTATCCATACAGGAATGTTAATTACATAGTTGTTTACAGTTTTGTAGACATTCCTAGTAGAAACCCAACACTCTGTTTGTCAGGGGCATCTGAGAGGAGAGGGGGCTTTGTTTTCTGTATTTGTGTTTCCAAAATAATGATGACGTGATGCGTGCATTTCAGGTATTGGATGTCTGTGTGTGTGTGTGTGTGTGTGTGTGTGTGTGAGAGAGAGCATGTATGTGTGTGAGTGATGCTATTTTAAGGTTACATAACAGTAATAGTGCTGCCTAAGTGAGAAGAGCTCACTCTTTCCTGCAGCATAGTCACCTTTGTGCTCCGGCTAGCGCGGTCTTAGACCTAGCTACACCACCGTGAGTAAATGGCTTATGCAACATATAGATGGAGAGGCAACTTGATTCAGTCCCTCTAGTCCCGAGGGACCTATGTATAGTCGTATAGTCTACTGTGTCTATTTAACAGAACAGTGGCTTCCTTTTACGGCACAGTGGCTGGCTTCCTTTTACGGCACAGTGGCGGCACTGTGCCGGGGGGCCTTGATGCTCTACACCTTGCAGGGCTGAAAAACGAAATAGATTAACATTGGCGCTATAGGGATTGTGCATGTTGACAGAGGTTGTTCTTTAATGGAAGCCTCTCCAACATAATCCAGGTAGAATCAGGAATTGCCCAGGGCAGCTGTCTAGACCCCTTACTTTTTTAAAACATTACTAATGACATGCCACTGGCTTTGTGTAAAGCCAATGTGTCTATGTATGCGGATGACTCAACACTATACACGTCAGCTACTACAGTGACTGAAATGACTGCAACACTTAACAAAGAACTACAGTTAGTTTCAGAATGGGTGGCAAGGAATAAGTTAGTTAATAATAATATGCATGTTAATAATATAAATGTCAATCTCTCCTGGCTCAAAATGGAGGAGAGATTGACTTCATCACTACTTGTATTTGTGAGAGGTATTGACATGTTGAATGAACCGAGCTGTCTGAAATACTGGCACACAGCTCGGACAACTATGCATACCCCACAAGACATACCACCAGGGGTCTCTTCACAGTCCCCAAGTCCAGAACAGACTATGGGAGGCGCACAGTACTACATAGAGCCATGACTACATGGAACTCTAATCCACATCAAGTAACTCATGCAAGCAGTAAAATTAGATTTAAAAAACAGATAAAAATACACCTTATGGAACAGCGGGGACTGTGAAGAGACACAAACACAGGCACAGACACATGCATACATACACGCGATAACATACGCACTATACACACACGTACACATGGATTTTGTGTTGTAGATATGTGGTAGTATAGTAGTGGCCTGAGGGCACACCCTTAATGTGTAGTGAAATATGTTGTGAATGTATTGTAATGTTTTTAAAATTGCCTTAATTTTGCTGGACCCCAGGAAGAGTAGCTGCTGCCTTGGCAGAAGCTAATGGGGATCCATAATACATACAAATACAAATACAGTATTGGAACAGGGCCTAGCCCTGTATGAAAATAATAGCAGACATGCTTCTTACCCTGGGGTTTCCGGTCTTCTTGAATTTCTGGCCGATGGACTGGTAGGAGGACATGACAACAAAGGTCTGGATGGCCATGTTGAAAATGGCCATGGGGATTAGGTAGGACACATAGTTCCTGTTTAGGAGAAGAAAGAACACAGGATGTTATGAAACAAGTGCACCTGGGAGCCAAGATGAATGTTTTACACTACAGAAAGAGACAATACTCTAAGTCTGATGAGTGTCTGTAAAACCAGGTACGGTACTAAGATTGATGTTTGGCTAGACATGGCAGGGCTGAAGGTTTTAGCAATGATTTGATGTATTTATGATTTGTATGTGTGTGTTACTTGTCACCCTTGTTGTAGGCCATGTTTTTGTGTATTTGTGTGTGTGTGTCTGTCTGTCCATCGGTCAGTCTTTTTGCAATATGTAAAGTTGTGTGTGTGTGTGTTACCTGTCTCCCTTGCTGTAGTCCATTTGTATTTATTTGTATTTATTATGGATCCCCATTAGCTGCTGCCAAGGCAGCAGCTACACTTCCTGGGGTCCAGCAAAATTAAGGCAGTTATACATTTTTTAAAACATTACAATACATTTAGAACACATTTCACATCATTTTAAGTGTGTGCCCTCAGGCCCCTACTCTACTACCACATATCTAAAAAAAAATATTATCTGTTTTTTTAATCTAATTTTACTGCTTGCATGAGTTACTTGATGTGGAATAGAGTTCCATGTAGTCATGGCTCTATGTAGTACTGTGCGCCTCCCATAGTCTGTTCTGGACTTGGGGACTGTGAAGAGACCTCTGGTGGCATGTCTTGTGGGGTATGCATGGGTGTCCGAGCTGTGTGCCAGTAGTTCAAACAGGCGGCTCAGTGCATTCAACATGTCAATACTTCTCACAAATACAAGTAGTGATGAAGTCAATCTCTCCTCCACTTTGAGCCAGGAGAGATTGACATGCATATTATTAATGTCTGTGTACATCCAAGGGCCACCGTGCAGCCCTGTTCTGAGCCAATTACAATCCCTCTTTGTGGCACCTGACCACACGACTGAACAGTAGTCCAAGTGTGACAAAACTAGGGCCTGTAGGACCTGCCTTGTTGATAGTGCTGTTAAGAATGCAGAGCAGCGCTTTTTATGGACAGACTTCTCCCCATTCTAGCTACTGTTGAATCAATATGTTTTAACAATGAAAGTTTACAATCCAGGGTTACTCCAAGCAGTTTAGTCTCCTCAACTCGCTCAATTACCACATTATTTATTACAAGATTTAGTTGATGTTTAGGGTTTAGTGAATGATTTGTCCAAAATACAATGCTTTTAGTTTTTGAAATATTTAGGACTAACTTATTCCTTGCCACCCATTCTGAAACTATCTGCAGCTCTTTGTTAAGTGTTGCTGTCATTTCAGTCGCTGTTGTAGCTGACCTGTATTTTGTTGAGTCATCTGCATACATAGACACACTGGCTTTACTCAAAGCCAGTGGCATGTCGTTAGTAAAGATTGAAAAAAGTAAGGGGCTGCCCTGGGGAATTCCTGATTCTACCTGGATTTAGTTGGAGAAGCTTCCATTAAAGAAGACAGGGAACTCTTTATTGACAATATAGCAGGGGGTGTAAAGCCATAACACATACGTTTTTCCAACAACAGACTATGATCGACAATGTCAAAAGCTGCACTGAAGTCTAACAAAACAGCCCCCACAATCTTTTTATCATCAATTTCTCTCAGCCAATCATCAGTCATTTGTGTAAGTGCTGTGCTTGTTGAATGTCCTTCGCTATAAGCATGCTAAAATTCTGTTGTAAATTTGTTTACTGTAAAATAGCATTGTATCTGGTCAAACACAATTTTTTCCAATAGTTTACTAAGAGTTGGTAACAGGCTGATTGGTCGGTTATTTGAGCCAGTAAAGGGGGCTTTACTATCCTAAGGTAGGGGAATAACTTTTACTTCCCTCCAGGCCTGAGGGCACACACTTTCTAGTAGGCTTAAATTGAAGATATGGCAAATAGGAGTGGCAATACCATCCGCTATTATCCTAAGTAATTTTCCATCCATGTTTTCAGACCCCAGTTGATAGACAACAATACTTTTTTCACCTCTTCCACACTTACTTTACAGAATTCAACATTAAAATGCTTGTCTTTCATAATTTGGTCAGATATACTTGGATGTGTAGTGTCAGCATTTGTTGCTGGCATGTCATGCCTAAGTTTGCTAATCTTGCCAATGAAAAAATCATTAAAGTAGTTGGCAATATCAGTGGGTTTTGTAATGAATGAGCCATCTGATTCAATGAATGATGGAGCGGAGTTTGCCTTTTTGCCCAACTATCATTCTTTATGTCATTTACAGTGGGGGAAAAAAGTATTTAGTCAGCCACCAATTGTGCAAGTTCTCCCACTTAAAAAGATGAGAGGCCTGTAATTTTCATCATAGGTACACGTCAACTATGACAGACAAAATGAGAAAAGAAAATCACATTGTAGGATTTTTTATGAATTTATTTGCAAATTATGGTGGAAAATAAGTATTTGGCAATGACACAGGTCAAACGTTTTCTGTAAGTCTTCACAAGGTTTTCACACACTGTTGCTGGTATTTTGGCCCATTCCTCCATGCAGATCTCCTCTAGAGCAGTGATGTTTTGGGGCTGTCGCTGGGCAACACAGACTTTCAACTCCCTCCAAAGATTTTCTATGGGGTTGAGATCTGGAGACTGGCTAGGCCACTCCAGGACCTTGAAATGCTTCTTACGAAGCCACTCCTTCGTTGCCCGGGCAGTGTGTTTGGGATCATTGTCATGCTGAAAGACCCAGCCACGTTTCATCTTCAATGCCCTTGCTGATGAAAGGAGGTTTTCACTCAAAATCTCACGATACATGGCCCCATTCATTCTTTCCTTTACACGGATAAGTCGTCCTGGTCCCTTTGCAGAAAAAGAGCCCCAAAGCATGATGTTTCCACCCCCATGCTTCACAGTAGGTATGGTGTTCTTTGGATGCAACTCAGCATTCTTTGTCCTCCAAACACGACAAGTTGAGTTTTTACCAAAAAGTTCTATTTTGGTTTCATCTGACCATATGACATTCTCCCAATCCTCTTCTGGATCATCCAAATGCACTCTAGCAAACTTCAGACGGGCCTGGACATGTACTGGCTTAAACAGGGGGACACGTCTTGCACTGCAGGATTTGAGTCCCTGGCGGCGTAGTGTGTTACTGATGGTAGGCTTTGTTACTTTGGTCCCAGCTCTCTGCAGGTCATTCACTAGGTCCCCCCGTGTGGTTCTGGGATTTTTGCTCACCGTTCTTGTGATCATTTTGACCCCACGGGGTGAGATCTTGGGATCGAGGGAGATTATCAGTGGTCTTGTATGTCTTCCATTTCCTAATAATTGCTCCCACAGTTGATTTCTTCAAACCAAGCTGCTTACCTATTGCAGATTCAGTCTTCCCAGCCTGGTGCAGGTCTACAATTTTGTTTCTGGTGTCCTTTGACAGCTCTTTGGTCTTGGCCATAGTGGAGTTTGGAGTGTGACTGTTTGAGGTTGTGGACAGGTGTCTTTTATACTGATAACAAGTTCAAACAGGTGCCATTAATACAGGTAACGAGTGGAGGACAGAGGAGCCTCTTAAAGAAGAAGTTACAGGTCTGTGAGAGCCAGAAATCTTGCTTGTTTGTAGGTGACCAAATACTTATTTTCCACCATAATTTGCAAATACATTTATTAAAATCCTACAATGTGATTTTCTGGATTTTCTTTCCTCAATTTGTCTGTCACAGTTGACGTGTACCTATGATAAATTACAGGCCTCTCTCATCTTTTTAAGTGCGAGAACTTGCACAATTGGTGGCTGACTAAATACTTTTTCCCCCCACTGTATCTTTGTTTCATAGTGTAGGTTCTTCTTTTTATTCAGTTTAGTCACATGGTTTCTCAATTTGCAGTACGTTTGCCAATCGGTTGTACAGCCAGACCTATTTTCCATTTATTTTGCCTCATCACTCTCAACCATACCATTTTTCAAAATTTTACAGTTTTTACAGTCATTTTCTTAATGGGTGCATGCTTTTTAGTAACTGGGATAAGCAATTTCATAAATGTGTCAAGTGCAGCGTCTGGTTGCTCCTCATTACACACCAAGGACCAACAAATATTATTTACATCAACAACATAGGAATCGCTACAAAGCGTATTGTATGATCTCGTATACACTATATTAGGCCCAGCGTTTGGAACGTTTTGCTAGATATGGCTACTATATTGTGATCACTACATCCGATGGATTTGGATAATGCTTTCAAACAAATTTCTGCAGCGTTAGTAAAGATGTGATCAATACATGTTGATGATTTGATTCCTGTGCTGTTTGTAACTACCATGGTAGGTTGATTGATAACCTGAACCAGGTTGCAGGCACTAGTTAGTTTGAAGCTTTCTCTTGAGTGGGCAGCCTGATGAAAGCCAGTCAATATTTAAATCACCCAGAAAATATACCTCTCTATTGATATCACATACATTATCAAGCATTTCACACATGTTATCCAGATACTGACTGTTAGCACTTGGTGGTCCCATCAGAATGGGCTTGTGTGTGCATGTGAGTGGGTGACATCAACAGGCTCCTGAACAGCTTCTATTCCCATGCCATATGACTGCTCCATAGCTAACTAAATAGCTAACAAAATGGCTACACAGACTATCTGAGTTTAGCTTTGTATTTTATTCTTATTTTTGCACTGTCTCTATGCACACTCACAGCTACGCACACTGATACTTCAACACACATACAAACCCTCACTCCATCATTTGCTTACACACACATAATATGCACATACATTTGTACTGATTCTACACACACCCACTCACATACAATCATCATATACACTGATGCTACTCTGTTTATCATATATCCTGATGCCTAGTCACCTTACCCCTATACATATCTACCTCTATCACTCCAGTATCCCTGCATATTGTAAATATGGAACTGGAACTGTCCCTGTATATAATATTCTTACTTACTTTATCGTGTTCTTCTTCTTCTTATTTTTATATCTCGTGTGTTTTTCTTCTACCTTGTTATTTGTAGTATTATATTGTTATTGATTATTGCATTGTTGGGTTTAGAGATTACAAGAAAGGTATTTCACTGTACCTGTGCATGTGACATTAAAAACTTGAAATGTGGGTGTGTTTGTTACCTGTCTCCTTTGCTGTAGTCCAGGGTACAGCAGGTCCTGAGGGGTTCGTAGTCATACTCTCCCCAGCCGATGAGGGGCATGGCAGACCAGAAGGCGGTGAACAGCCAGATGAAAATAGCCAGAGTGATAGCACTGCTCCACTGTAGCTTCGTCCCTGATGAGAAGCACAACCATAGAAATACAATGATTAGAATAGACTCTATTTCAATAATCTACAGAAACCATAGAAGTGGGATGATTAGAATAGATTCAAATTTATGGAATTACTACTTCCAATTGGAATGGAGCGTGACAGTAAAAGTGTGTGCTGTGCACAATACCCCATAATGACAAAGGGAAAACAGGTTTTTAGAAATGTTTGCTAATTTATGAAAAATAAAAAACAGAAATACCTTATTTACATAAGTATTCAGACCCTTTGCTATGAGACTCGAAATTGAGCTCAGGTGCATCCTGTTTCCATTGATCATCCTTGAGATGTTTCTACAACTTGATTTGAGTCCACCTGTGGTAAATTCAATGAATTAGACATGATTTGGAAAGGCACACACCTATCTATATAAGGTCCCACAGTTGACAGTGCATGTCAGAACAAAAGCCAAGCCATGATTTCGAAGGAATTGTCCGTAGAGCTCCGAGACAGGATTGTGTCTAGGCGCACATCTGGGAAAGGATACCAAAAAAATTCTGCAGCATTGAAGGTCCCCAAGAACATAGTGAAAGAAGTTTGGAACCACCTAGACTCTTCCTAGAGCTGGCTGCCCGGCCAAACTGAGCAATCGGGGGAGAAGGGCCTTGGTCAGGGAGGTGACCAAGAACCCGATGGTCACTCTGACAGAGCTCCAGAGTCCTCTGTGGAGATAGGAGTACCCTCCAGAATGACAACCATTTCTGCAGCACTCCACCAATCAGGCCTTTATGGTAGAGTGGCCAGACGGAAGCCACTCCTCAGTAAAATGCACATGACAGCCCGCTTGGAGTTTGCCAAAAGGCACCTAAAGGACTCTCAGACAATGAGAAACAAGATTCTCTGGTCTGATGAAACCAAGATTGAACTCTTTGGCCTTAATGCCAAGCGTCACGTATGGAGGAAACCTGGCACCATCCCTATGGTGAAGCATGGTGGTGGCAGCATCATGCTGGGGAGATGTTTTTCAGCGGCAGGGACTGGGAGACTAGTCAGGATTGAGGGACAGATGAACGGAGCAAAGTACAGAGAGATCCTTGATGAAAACCTGCTCAGGACCTCAGACTGGGGAGAAGGTTCACCTTCCAACAGGACAATGACCCTAAGCACACAGCCAAGACAACGCAGGAGTGGCTTTGGGACAAGTTTCTGAATGTCCTTGAGTGGCCCAGCCAGAGCCCGGACTTGAACCCGATCAAACATCTCTGGAGAGACCTGAAAATCGTTGTGCAGCGACGCTCCCATACAACCTGACAGGATCTGCAGAGAAGAATGGGAGAAACTCCCAAATACAGGTGTGCCAAGCTTGTAGCGTCATACCCAAGAAGACTCGAGGCTGTAATCGCTGCCAAAGGTGCTTCAACAAAGTACAGAGTAAAGGGTCTGAATACTTAATGTAAATGTGATATGTCAGTTGTTTGTTTTGTTTTGCAAACATTTCTAAAAACCTGTTTGTGCTTTGTCATTATGGGGTATTGTGTGTAGATTGAGGAAAAAACAATTTAATAAATTTTAGAATAAGGCTAACGTAACAAAATGTGGAAAAAGTCAAGGGGTCTGAATAGTTTCCGAATGCACTGTACAACACATCAAATGAAATGTCATGTGAAATGACTTCATAACCTGTTTGCAATACATTTTAAATGTATTTAGGGATGGAAAATGTACTTCAAACTTGCTTTTCAGGTGTTTGTGAAAGCAAAGACTATAATGCATTTTTAACGCGTTACAATTCAATTTGGGTTACAGTAAAATGTGTTATTGTGTAATTATTGTATTATTAACAAATGTACATTTTTTTGTATGGCAGGACCAAGTAACATGATACATTCCATGTTGATCCATGTTTTGGAGTAGGCCTAAGCTCAACATGGTTAATGTTGGTTTACTATTTGTTTGAAATACTACTAAACAAAATGCTTTCCATTGACCAGTGGTTGGCCACATACTGTAGCTTTCTCTAACAGAAGCTTGGTCACTTCTGGTCATTGTGGTACTGTATACCTCATATTGCTCTCAGACATACTGTACACTGAGTGTACAAAACATTAAGGACACCTTCCTAATATTGAGATGTACCTCCCCTATTGACCTCAGAACAGCCTTAATTCATCGGGGCATGGACTCTACAAGGTCTCTAAAACGTTCCACAGGGATGCTGGTGCATGTTGACTCCAATGCTTCCCACAGTTGTGTCAAGTTGGCTGGGTGTCCTTTGGGTGGTGGACCATTCTTGATACACACCGGAATCTGTTGAGCGTGAAAAACCCAGCAGCGTTGCAGTTCTTGACACAAACCGGAGCACTTGGCACCTACTACCATACCCGTTCAAAGCCACTTAAATATTTTGTCTTGCCCATTCACCCTCTGAATGGCACACATAAACAATCCATGTCTCAATTGTCTTAAAGCTTAAAAATCCTTCTTTAACCTGTCTCCTCCGCTTCATCTACACTAATTGAAGTGGATTTAACAAGTGACATCAATAAGGGATCATAGCTTAATGTTTTGTACACTAAGTGTTTAGTTTGACAGGGTCATAACACAATAGAAAGTGTGTCAGTGTGGGTGTAATCTGCAGATTATGTCTTTGTGAGAGGTCTTTAAAACCATGTAGATGAGTGACCTCCTAACAGACCAATAGACTCTTAGGCTAAAGGCCAGATGGCCTCTTAGGATGCTGTGAGGCCCCAAGAACAACTGCACACAAAGATTAGTCCTGTTTAGTGTTTGTGCATTTGTTGTTGGGAATGGATGTGTGTGTGTGTGTCTGTGTGTGTTTGTGTATGTGTGTGTGTGCGTGCGTGTGTCTGTGGAGATGTATGAGACCTATGAGATTCATGCCGCTTACTTGTGCAGTACTGGTGGTATCTGTCCCATGCGATGGCAGCAATGAAGTGGATGCTGGCGAGAGCTGTCACGAAACCCTGGAAGCCGTGAGTCTGGCAGCCATCAGAGCCATAGGGCCAGTACCTGGAGAAGGGCATACAGAAGTAAAGAGGGGGAAAGACAATACATTAGGCCTTAACATTATGTTCTGTGAGTAGCCTATCTGTTTAGCTGGTTTTGAATGCTTTTTATAATGCTCAACAACGAATGGTTAGACTGGTAGAGCACACTGTAACGGAAAACTGTAATTTATATTTACATTTTAGTCATTTAACAGACACTCTTATCCAGAGCAACTTACAGTTAGTGAGTGCATACATTTTCATACTGGCCCCCCGTGGGAAACGAACCCACAACCCTGGCGTTGCAAGAGCCATGCTCTACCAACTGAGCTACAGGGGACTACTATATGGTAATTTTTTGTATTATCAACAGTAAAAATAAACTCAAACGTTTTACTGCAGCATACTGTAAATGATGGTGCATTGTGGGAAATTTGCTGTATTTTACATTACATTTAAGTCATTTAGCAGACGCTCTTATCCAGAGCGACTTACATTGAATGTAATTCCACCTCACAGAATGCAGTACCATACCATATCTTTTGAGCGCCAAAAACCTTTTGACCACTAAGGTATGCATGGTATGGTTGTTTCTGGCTCATTAACATATTTTGAGGCGTACCTTGTAGAGGCTATATTTGTTGCACCCGTGAGTGAGAATGCTGTACCAATTTAACTATTTTGTGGTTATAGTGCCCAATCAATTTAAAATGTATAGTCAACAGATTAGAATGGCAGCAAGTCTCAATCCTTTAATGGTTGAGCATTATGTCATGTCCTTTTGGTCTGTTTTGCCCTGTAGTTGCTGCCAGTTTGGAAGCATTTGAGAAGGCCTCTAGAAGTGCAAGTGATATAAAACACAACATTTTCTTTAATATATGTGAAAACACTTTACCTAGCAGACAACCTGCTTGCACCAATCTCTTGTAATTACAATGAAATACAAACTCCTCCCCTCAATGAATTTCATTCATCCAATAATTAATCAATTCCGATTATGGTAGCATTTACTTTTTTTACAGTATAATACAGTCAAGTGTACAGTCAATTTACGGTAGTGTACTGTGTGTCATTACACAGTACTTGCTTTGATACTGTATTTATATTACAGTAGGTGTACTGTAATATGAAATACAGAATTTTACGCACCACCGAACTGCCTGTAAGATACTGTCAAATTCATGGCAAACGCTTTACAGTGCATAGAACTAGACCGCAGGGAAGGCGAGTGTCTGTTTGTGATCTTTTGCATTGGCCACGGTCATCTATTAATAACCATTTTGAATTTGAAGTGAATCTGGTGCCTGTTTTAATCCTAAACCACCTAGACGCCAACCCAGAACATCTTTGTTCATCCCCCCGATTACAGAGTTCTAAATCCTCCGCCTTTATGCATCACAGCACAGTCCCCGGGAGGTCTATTATGACCTTTGCAGAGAGAGAGAGAGAGAGAGAGAGAGAGAGAGAGAGAGAGAGAGAGAGAATTTTTTAGGGGGTAGATCAGCTTAATATTGTAACTTCCATCGATGTAATTGTCTGCATCACTTCCAATCCCCCATGTTTTTATATACAGACCCTTTAAAATATATATATATATTCCCCTTTATTACTTTACAACCCCACCACCCTTTCCTTAATTGGAGTAAACTAGTGAACAACAATGCTTAGGCCTCTACTTCTGTACATTTTATGGACACAGTCAATTTTACAATACTTATATTTTGTTAGTTTTTTATCCTTAACTTCTTCTACTATCAACCTCTCCAATCATTTTCATGATGTCCATCCGGTTTGCTTCTATATGCCATATCTTTCTAACTGTGCTCTTTCACAAAAGCTCCCAACCTATATATTTATTATGGGCACAGTATGCTTACATTATTAGTTATCTTGTTATTAGTTGTTGTTATTAGTCCCATCCTTCAACTCCATTCAACACCACCCATCTATCTCAACACCATCCATATAGGATTTCTATTTGCCATATATTTTTCAACTGTACTGTCATGTTTATCAAAAGTTCTGAACCTTTCTATGTAAAATATTCCATTCAATTCATGATATTTCACAGTGGCAAAACGTTGCAACAATGAGTGAGTGTGAGTAAAAAGTGAATAAGGTGGATTAGTATGCTATGTCACTCACCTCAGAAAACTGGAGAAAGCGGCAATGGTTGCATTCGCAGAGATACCCATATCGGCCAATGCCAAGCTCAAGACTAGGAAATTGCTGGGGGTTCTCAGTTCTCTTATTTTGAGAAAAGCAGCGACTGTCACAGCATTCAGGAAGAATCCCAGAAGACCTTTAGGGGACATAACACAGAATAGGTTATAAACACAGTGGCAGAGCGCATATTCCTTGAGAAGTGAAAATGAAAGCAGGCACGTTTTCTTTTGAAGGGCTGTTTAAACAATAATAATGTTTTATTCCAGACTATTGAATCTGAAATTCTAGGATATATCATGCAATTTCCTGGCCAAAATCAGCATTTCTTTCATATTGCATCAGGTCACATAACTGCGCTGCTATCACTCATCGTCAGAGTGCATAAAAAGGCCACCAACCCTGAACACGGAGCATCAGGTCTAACATAGCATATAGAAGCATAGCTACCGCATTTATGGATGAATTCCATCAGAAATGCGACACTCACCCTCCACTAGCAGACAAGATCCCAAAGAGAACACGTCGAAGTCCGAGAAACCATCCGGTAAAGTGTAGGAAGACACCATCTTCAATGCTATTTTTCACACCAGTAAAGTGCAAAAATCACAGATCTACTTACTCTTCACTGTCCGCTTGCTTTATAATGTGCATCTAACCTAACTGATCGCACTTTTAAAGGGGCATTTCACGTGAAAAAGCATGCATGCAATTATGTAAAGCTCTCTCACTCTCTTGCCCCAATCCGCACAAGAATGTCTTAATGAACATAACAACACAACCCGCTGCCCCCCTAATACGTATTTACACACCGCTACTCTAAAGCGCTCAATTAGTTACACAACAAGCTTTTCTGTCTGTGTGTGACCAATGTCTGGAGAAGGATGCCCTTGATGTTAAATGCACATGTTTGATGTTGTCTATACAGCTCTGTGTCGCTGGCGCAAGCACCCAGCCACATACAGTACCAGTGAAAAGTTTGGAGACAACTACTCATTCAAGGGTTTTTCTTTATTTTGACTATTTTCTACATTGTAGAATAATAGTGAATACATCAAAACTATGAAATAACCCATATGGAATCATGTAGTAACCAAAAAAGTGTTAATCAAATCAAAATATATTTTATATTTGAGATTATTCAAATAGCCACCCTTTGCCTTGATGACAGCTTTGCACACTCTCCATTCTAGAATGGACATTAAAACCAGATAACGGACAGTTCGAAAAGATATTGGGACACCTACAAAGTTACAAAAAGCTAAACCAACAATCACACAAACCGAAATTGGATAAACGCAGGTCCAACAAAGAAAAACTTAGCTAGCTAGCAATTGATTTGTTTTTTGGAGCATCTGATGAACTAATGTGGTGAGTGATGAACATTAAGTTCTCCGGTCCCTACTGTAACCATGGCACAAGTGGCGCTATGCTGTCAAATCCTCTGACATTAAATATGTAGCTTGACCAGCTGTTTTCATCAACTGATATTTTTGAATTTGGTTGTCATTGGCAGGTTTGCTAACAACAAACTATTTAGCTAGCTTCTAGCCTATTGTTTGATATGCAATGTGATCTCCTCATAATGAACAGTGTCGACGAGTGTCCTGACGAGAAGGCACTATGCCAGGCAAAATTGGGTATCATCAGCTCATTGTTATGTATGTATCTAAATGAAGGTCAATAGAAAACAGCCTAAACAAATGCAAATGCAGCTACTTTACTGTTGTTCTGGCTGCAGAGGCCGTGACTGTGTTAGCCGTAGCTAGTAGGCTAGCTAGCAAGCAAGGGATAAGAACATTGCCAGCGAGCATGGCAACAAAACATATAGATTGAACCACTGGGTCACGTCCTTAAATATAGAACTAATTGAACGAACGACTGGGTCGCGTCTCTAGCAACAAAACGATGAGAAAGTATGAATTTGCTTATAAAAATGAAAATATAAAAAAAATGTATTTATTTATAATGGTAAATGTGTGCTTTAGTATTGTTTTCTTTGGTATCTGGGGTATAAGTGGGATAAAAACCTCTGTTCTGTACATTCCTTTGGAAATAATAGAAGACGCAGCGGGACGAGGCGGAGCCAACGTACAGAACGTCAGCATTTATCCCTTACATAAACTTCACAGGGTGGTGAAAGTGCACAGTGATCTCGATGCCCCTTTCCAATAAATATAGAGGGTCTTATTCTGGTGACATGATGATCGATGCTTGACTGCTATTTGACAAATAAAAATATTCCATAATTCTTATCCATAATAATCTCATCGTGTAGACTATCTTACCCACACAGCCTACCCGCACTGTATCTGCGATCTGTTGGCTAAAACTTATTAAGCTAAAAATACTTTAAAGTACTACTTAAGTAGTTTTTTGGGGGTATCTGTACTTTACTTTACTATTTATATTTTTGACTACTTTTACTTTTACTTCACTACATTCCTAAAGAAAATAATGTACTTTTTACTCTGTACATTTTCCCTGACACCCAAAAGTACTTGTTACAGTTTGAATGCTTAGCAGGACAGGAAAATGGTCCAATTCACGCACTTATTAACATCCCAGGACATCCCTACTGCCTTTGATCTGTCAGACTCAGTAAATACAAATGCTTCATTTGTAAATTATGTCTGTGTTGGAGTGTGCCCCTGGCTATCCGTAAATAAAAAAGAAAATTGTGCCATCTGGTTTGCTTAATAAAAGGAATTTGAAATGATTTATACTTTTACTTTTGTTACTCAAGTATATTTAAAACCAAATACTTTTACTCAAGTAGTATTTTACTTGGTGACTTTCACTTTTTACTTAAGTTATTTTCTATTAAGGTATCTTTTAATTTTATGACAATTGAGTACTTTCCCCACCACTACATTTTGTTTGCACTATGTCATCACGCACTGATTCTTAAACGCAACAAGACCATTTGGTGGAAACACCACTGGTGGGAAAATTCTCATATTTTCTTTATGTGGATTCTAGAATATTCGCATAAATCTGTCGCCAATTGTATGGAAACATAGCTACTGAGAAAACAGAAAGGTGTCAATGTCTTTTTTCACAAAACATCCTTTCTAAATTTAAAAGTAATTCAAGAATTAATCACCTAGTTTTTCAAAAGTATATGTAATCTGATTACAAGATTTTTGCTGGTAATGTAACAGATTACAGTTCGGGGGGTTTTGTAATCAGATTACATGTTAACTGATTACATGTAATTAGTTACTCCCCAACCCTGCATGTAGACCTTTCAATCAAATCAAAATCAAAGTTAATTAGTCACGTACACAGTTTAGCAGGTGTTATAGCAGGTGCAACAATATGCTTATGTTACTAGCTCCTAACAATGCAGTAAAATGTCAAACAATTAAAATGTAAGGAGAAAAAAAGATCAAAAAAGACAAGAAATCATGAACGGCAGCAATCAAATGCAAATGTACACCGGAAGAATTTACACAAAATCAGCTAAGAATGATATGTACAGCAGTAGATACAGTATATTAGAGTAAGCTACAGTGGGGAAAAAAAGTATTTAGTCAGCCACCAATTGTGCAAGTTCTCCCACTTAAAAAGATGAGAGAGGCCTGTAATTTTCATCACAGGTACACGTCAACTATGAGAGACAAAATGAGGAAAAAAAATCCAGAAAATCACATTGTAGGATTTTTTATGAATTTATTTGCAAATTATGGTGGAAAATAAGTATTTGGTCAATAACAAAAGTTTCTCAATACTTTGTTATATACCCTTTGTTGGCAAAGACACAGGTCAAACGTTTTCTGTAAGTCTTCACAAGGTTTTCACACACTGTTGCTGGTATTTTGGCCCATTCCTCCATGCAGATCTCCTCTAGAGCAGTGATGTTTTGGGGCTGTCGCTGGGCAACACAGACTTTCAACTCCCTCCAAAGATTTTCTATGGGGTTGAGATCTGGAGACTGGCTAGGCCACTCCAGGACCTTGAAATGCTTCTTACGAAGCCACTCCTTCGTTGCCCGGCGGTGTGTTTGGGATCATTGTCATGCTGAAAGACCCAGCCACGTTTCATCTTCAATGCCCTTGCTGATGGAAGGAGGTTTTCACTCAAAATCTCACGATACATGGCCCCATTCATTCTTTCCTTTACACGGATCAGTCGTCCTGGTCCCTTTGCAGAAAAAACAGCCCCAAAGCATGATGTTTCCACCCCCATGCTTCACAGTAGGTATGGTGTTCTTTGGATGCAACTCAGCATTATTTGTCCTCCAAACACGACAAGTTGAGTTTTTACCAAAAAGTTCTATTTTGGTTTCATCTGACCATATGACATTCTCCCAATCCTCTTCTGGATCATCCAAATGCACTCTAGCAAACTTCAGACGGGCCTGGACATGTACTGGCTTAAGCAGGGGGACACGTCTGGCACTGCAGGATTTCAGTCCCTGGCGGCGTAGTGTGTTACTGATGGTAGGCTTTGTTACTTTGGTCCCAGCTCTCTGCAGGTCATTCACTAGGTCCCCCCGTGTGGTTCTGGGATTTTTGCTCACCGTTCTTGTGATCATTTTGACCCCACGGGGTGAGATCTTGCGTGGAGCCCCAGATTGAGGGAGATATCAGTGGTCTTGTATGTCTTCCATTTCCTAATAATTGCTCCCACAGTTGATGTCTTCAAACCAAGCTGCTTACCTATTGCAGATTCAGTCTTCCCAGCCTGGTGCAGGTCTACAATTTTGTTTCTGGTGTCCTTTGACAGCTCTTTGGTCTTGGCCATAGTGGAGTTTGGAGTGAGGTTGTGGACAGGTGTCTTTTATACTGATAACAAGTTCAAACAGGTGCCATTAATACAGGTAACGAGTGGAGGACAGAGGAGCCTCTTAAAGAAGTAGTTACAGGTCTGTGAGAGCCAGAAATCTTGCTTGTTTGTAGGTGACCAAATACTTATTTTCCACCATAATTTGCAAATACATTTATTAAAATCCTACAATGTGATTTTCTGGAATTTTTTTCCTCAATTTGTCTGTCACAGTTGACGTGTACCTATGATGAAAATTACAGGCCTCTCATCTTTTTAAGTGGGAGAACTTGCACAATTGGTGGCTGACTAAATACTTTTTTCCCCCACTGTATGTCAAGAATCCAGTGTATAAATAAATATGCGCTGTGCTAGCGATTAAGAGAATTGGGCCGTTAACTAAAATGTTGCTGGTCCCCATGCCGACTAGGTGAAAAATATGTTCTTGTGACCTTGAGCAAGGTATTTAACATGAATTGCTCTGTATTTTATTTTATTAGGCAAGTCAGTTAAGAATACATTCTTATTTACAATGACGGCCTACACCGGCCAAACCCGGACGACACTGGGCCAATTGTGCGCCGCCCTACGGGACTCCCAATCACGGCCGGTTGTGATACAGCTTAGAATCGAACCGGGAGTGTGTAGTGACGCCTCAATCACTGAGATGCAGTGCCTTAGACCGCTGCGCCACTCTGGATAAGAGCTTCTGCTAAATAAAAAAAATATAAACAGTGCATTTCTACTACTGTACTTTGTATTTTACTAAAATACAATGTTCAGTAGTAGAAATATTATGATGAATTATGTCGGGGATAGAGTGATCATCTACTATATCAGCTGCTGTTAGTTTGCCTTCCTCAAAGACAGCCATTGATAACAAGGACAGAGAGAGGACACACGCACATCATGTTGAGTACACTTTTCATTGGATGAGGATCTTCTTATAAACATCATAAATAAACACAAATATTAATGAGGTACAATATAGGTGTGTGTCTGTGTTTTTCTGTTCCTTACACAAATCAGTGCTTTTCAGGATTAAAGTCACTTTTATTCAAACCTTCTTCTCCTCTATCCCTCAGTATAACAAACAATATACTATAGTGGTTCGCAGCAGTTTACATTACAAGAGCCATGATGATGAAAATAGGTCACGTTTATAACATATAGAATTAGTTAGATACTTAGTTGTCATGTTAAAGTTCTGCATTATGCAAATTATAGAAGAGGTGTCCCCTTCTTTGGGTCTGATAGCACAACCAAAGGAGATAATCACTCAAAATAAATCCACTTCAGGAGACAAGGTGGCAAGACTGGAGCACTCCACAAAGGATGTGATGATTCACGTATAGTGTCAAATCTTCTCAAATCATTTGATTTATGTTTAGGAAAACTGACTGCAAGATTTGTTCACACAACCATTTATAGGCAAATTATATTAATTATTTAAGTGTTTTTTTGTGCTTTATTTCTAAAGTAACTCATTTTTTCCCTTACATTTAAAAATGGTAACTGACATGCATACACACACATGCGCGCACACACGCACACACACACATTTCAGACACTCATCTCAGTGATACACTGACCTCATGTCACGCTCGTCGGGAACAGATGAGGACCAAGGCGCAGCGTTGCAGACGAACATACTCTTTATTTATGATACACGATCAAAAACAACAAAACGATAACGTGACAGTCAAACACAAACCAACACGAACAAGATCCCACAACTACTGTGGGAAAACAGCCTGTATAAATGTGGTTCCCAATCAGAGACAACCAGCCACAGCTGACACTCGTTGCCTCTGATATAGAACCACACTGGCCAACATAGAAATGAAACTACTAGACAAACCAATGAAACGCACACCCTGGCTCAACATACAAGTGTCCCCAGAGCCAGGGCGTGACAGTACCCCCCCCTAAAGGCGCGGACTCCGACCGCGTCAACTAAATACCACAGGGGAGGGACCGGGTGGGCACTCCGCCTTGGCGGCGGATCCGGCTCCGGGCCTGATCCCCACTCCCTCTCCAACCCCCCAAAGCTCCCGCTGACCGGAGCTGGACTGCACACTGGTGGAGCGGATTGCTCTAGCTCCGGCGTGAAGCAGCTGACCGGTGCCGGACCAGGCACCGGTGGAACAGGCACGGGCCGTGCCGGACTGACGACGCGTACCATAGGCTTGGTGCGGGGAGCAGGAGCGGGCCGGACCGGACTGGCGACGCACACCACTGGCTTGGTGTGGGGAACAGGCACGGGCCGTGCCGGACTGACGACGCACACCACTGGCTTGGTGTGGGGAGCAGGAGCGGGCCGGACCGGACTGGCGACGCACACCAATGGCTTGGTGTGGGGAACAGGCACGGGCCGTGCCGGACTGACGACGCACACCACTGGCTTGGTGTGGGGAGCAGGAGCGGGCCGGACCGGGCTGACGACGCACACCACTGGCTTGGTGTGGGGAACAGGCACGGGCCGTGCCGGACTGACGACGCACACCACTGGCTTGGTGTGGGGAGCAGGAGCGGGCCGGACCGGGCTGACGACGCACACCACTGGCTTGGTGTGGGGCACGGGCCGGACTGGGCTGGTGACGCGCACCATTGGCTTGGTGCGGGGAGCAGGAGCGGGCCGGACCGGGCTGACGACGCACACCACTGGCTTGGTGTGGGGAACAGGCACGGGCCGGACTGGGCTGGTGATGCGCACCATTGGCTTGGTGCGGGGAGCAGGAACGGGCCGGACTGGGCTGGCAATGCGCATCATCATTGGCTTGGTGCGGGGAGCAGGAGCGGGCCGGACCGGGCTGGAGACTCGCACCATTGGCCTGGTGTGGGGAGCAGGAACAGGCCGGACCGTACTGGGGACACACACCACTGGCCCTACGCAGGGATCTGGAATGGGCCGGACCGGACTGGTAACACACCCCAGTACCTCTCGCCGTGCCTCTACACCTTCCATCCCCTCTTCGACCAGTGGCCCCCGTAACCTGGCGGCCTCCTCTGCCAACCCGCTGGGCCGCTCTGTCGCGGTCTCCTGCTGGCCCGTTGTCCACGGCGTTAGCCCCCCCCCTAAACATTTTATGGGCTTCACTCCTACCCGTGGACCAGGCCTCCATACTTCTCGCCAGCCTTTCGCCCTTCTGCTTCCACGTCAAGCCCCTCTCTTCCTCACCCGGCTTGACCCAGTCGAGGAGGCGCTGGATATCCGCTAGGGATCTCCCTGGCGATGGCTCCTGGACCCGCTGCTTGGTCCAGTTCTGGTGGGATCTTCTGTCACGATCGTCGGTAAGAGAGGAGGACCAAGGCGCAGCGTTGAATGCAAACATATTTATTATAGGTGATACACGATCAAAACAACAAAACGATAACGTGACAGTCAACGGTCTAACACAAACCTACTAGAACAAGATCCCACAACTATTGTGGGAAAACAGCCTGTTTAAATGTGGTTCCCAATCAGAGACAACCAGCCACAGCTGACACTCGTTGCCTCTGATTGAGAACCACACTGGCAACATAGAAAAGAAACAACTAGACCTACAACACAGAAATCTACACACCCTGGTTCAACATAACAGTGTCCCCAGAGCCAGGGCGTGACACCTCACTGCGAAACTGAAAGACAATGAACTAATCTTAGATTTGACTGGAACAAAGCAGGATAATAATCCTTACTTTGAAATAAAATAACTGCAAGATTTTTAAAGGTATAAGATCTATGTTAATAACTTCCTGAGTAAACAAATCAAATGGGAAAGTCAACTCTGTAAACATTGCTATAGTTCCGTAATACAAAAGGATGTTTAGTTGAGCGAGATGACGAGATGCTTTCTGACAAATGGGTGAGAGATACAAAAGCCACAACTTGGCATAAATTATACCATCTATTCTTTAATGGAACATGCTATAATTGCAACATCCTAATTGGCAGCTTTTCATACCATAGGGTTAGAGGGGAACAATGGTCTTATTGTTTGCCTACAAAAGTGGATTATCAGATTGGGAAACCTTGGGAAATGTCATTAAAAACATGAAGCCCAGTGCAGTCAAAAACATGATTTTCCTGTATTTTATATATATTTCCACACTATGAGGTTGGGATAATAATGTGAAATTGTGAAAATTATGATAATGCCCTTTTAGTGTAAGAGCTGTTTGAAAAGACCACCTGAAATTTCAGCCTGTTTTGGTGGGATGGAGTTTTTGGCCTGCCTGGTGACACCACCAGGTGATAAATTAGTTAACAGACCAATAAGAAAGAGAGTTCCACACCTCTCTGCCAATAACAGATCATTTTAAGTTTTCCCGTCCCCAGTTAGACCACTCCCAGACAGTCCTAGCTAAATTCTTGCTTGAGAAATTACTCTTTGCTAAAAAGATATGTTTTTTTTTTTATTATTGACAATTTAAATAGAAAACAAAATAAGATACTTGATTTTTACCCAAAACGGATTTGATATTGAGATAAAAATGGCTGCATATGACCACTAGGCTATGATAGAAACTAGGCTATGTATTTTAGTTATCTGTCCTGTATGAGTCTCTAATATGACTTGTCTGACACAGATTTGTGTCATTATAAACTGATCTGTTTATAGCATAGCTCTTAGTTGTCTCTAATATAGAGCCAAGCTCACAAATCCATCTGTCCGTTGCTGACCTCATTATGGCTGGCTTTAGGTGTACAGGGAAATTGCCATCTGCACATCGGCTTTTTGGCTCTCATGAAAAACATATTTTTCATGAAAAAACAACAATATTTTTCAACAATATTTTCCTGTAATTATATCTGACCCACAAAGTACCATTTTGTTCAACATTTGACTCTGTCAAAATCTATCATTGATCATTTTTAAGCTATGCAATTTTGTTGGGCACCTAACCTTTTGATATTTTCCATTTATATAGAAAAATAAAATGCCGAATGTCTCTGGACTGTGAATTGTATCTGGCTAATTTATATGTTCAAATTTTCCTCATTGAGCTTGAATAAGGTCAAATTTTAAAGCACACTTGATAGAACAGTCTCAATTTGTTGGGGCATGGACTCTACAAGGTCTCGAAAGCATTCCACAGGGATGCTGAGCTGATGTTGACTCCAATACTTCCCACAGTTGTGTCAAGTTGGCTGGATGTCCTTTGGGTGGTGGACCATTCTTGATACACACAGGAAACTGTTGCGCACTAAAAACTCAGCAGTGTTGCTGTTCTTGACACAAACCGGTGCACCTGGCACCTACTAGAATACCCTGATCAAAGGCACTTAAATATTTTTTTATTACCCATTCACCCTCTGAATGGCACAAATACACAATCCATGTCTCAATTGTCTCAAGGCTTAAAGATCCTTCTTTAACCTGTCTCCTTTTTTCATTTACACTGATTGAAGTGGATTTAACAAGTGATATCAATAAAAGATCACAGCTTTCACCTGGATTCACCTGGTCAGTCTATGTCATGGAAAGAGCAGGTGTTCATAGTGTTTGTACATTCAGTGTATATACACTCTAAAAATTAGGGGTTCAACAAGGGTTCTTCTAAGATCCTGAAAGTTCTTCGAAGAACTTTAGGGTTCTTGGCACTGAAAATGTATGATCTAAATTAATATTGTTTTATGATGATACCATCTATCTTTTCATATTTGTGCAAATCTTTCTAAAACAGAAAATGGACACAATTCAATGGCTATCAATCAACAAAGAGGTAAGAACATGTTGGCTATAAGAATATGTTGAAGGCTAACTGTATTGGGCACAGATTTTCTGAACTGCTCACTTGTGTGTCTGTGTCAACAGGTATACAGACGAAGAGGCATACAAAGGTTTGTCAATTGGTATTGGTATGTTATTCAGATCACATGTACCATCCTCCTCCCTTACCTCTTCAATGAAAATCCATAGGCCTCTACATTATGGCAAGGTACTGTATGTTTATGAAAACCATTATGGGTGGTCCTCTGTAGCTCAGCTGGTAGAACACAGCGCTTGTAACGCCAAGGTAGTGGGTTCGATCCCCGGGACCACCCATACACAAAAATGTATGCATGCATGACTGTAAGTCGCTTTGGATAAAAGCGTCTGCTAAATGGCATATTATTGTTATTAAAACATTTTTTTCCATTAACATTTACCACAAAAACCTAGGCATGAATACTGTCATGTGCATGTTTTGTTACAAATCAGTATAATTAAACAGTTTTGGATTCACAGACTTCACCCTCCCTACACCTCTGATGAATATAACAGGAAACCTGTTAGATCACCATGCACTGCAAAATCATTCTGGCTATGGATACGGAGAAGATCAACACATTATCATCAACACGCCAGAGGATATACCCATTGGACTTGGGGCTGCTGGGAGTTCACCTCATATTTTGATTTTTTTATTCTACTTTGCCACTAAAATCCTAATAAACACTGACAACTAAAATATTGTGTTATTGTTGTTATGTGTATTATTATTATTAATAATAGCGGGGGGTAGTTCAAAAATGTACCCCAAAAGGTTATTCAAAAGGTTCTTAGAGGATCCATTAAAAGCTGTTCTTTGAAGAACCGTTTTAAAAGGGTTCTTCAAAGAACTTATAGGGGTTCCCCCACAGTTTCAATTTTGAAGAACCCTAAAGGATACTGCCGGAATATTTTCTTTTTATAGGTTGGCACTCCCCCGTCCCCTATTATTTTATTATTAGTAGTAGTAATACGCTTAAAAAACAACAACAATAACACAATATTTTAGTTGTCAGTGTTTATTAGGATTTTAGTGGCAAAGCAGAATCAAAAATTTTAAAAATAAGGTAAACTCCCAGCAGAGTCCCAAGTCCAATGGGTATATCCTCTGGCATGTTGATGTTAACGTGCTGATGTTCTTCGTATCCATAGCCAGAATGATTTTGCAGTGCATGGTGATCGAACAGGTTTCCTGTTATATTCATCAGAGGTGTAGGGACGGTGAATCCAAAAAAATTTAATTATACAAAACATGCACACGACAGTATTCATACCTTGGTTTTTGTGGTAAAAGTGAATAAAAAAAAACTATTTTGATAATGGTTTTGATACACATACCTTGTCCATAATGTAGAGGCCTATAGTGGTCCTCTGTAGCTCAACTGGTAGAGCACGGCGCTCGTAACGCCAGGGTAGTGGGTTTGATCCCCGGGACCACCCATACACAAAAATGTATGCACGCATGACTGTAAGTCGCTTTGGATAAAAGCGTCTGCTAAATGGCTTATTATTATATTATTATTATTATAGGATTTTCATTGAAGAGGTAAGGGAGGAGGATGGTACATGTGATCTGCATAACATACCAATACCAATTGACATACCTTTGTGTGCCTCCTCGTCTGTAAACCTGCAGACACAGACACATAAGTGAGCAGTTCAGTCATCTGCACCCAATACAGCTAGCCTTCAACATATTCTTATAGCATACATATTCTTACCTCTTTGTTGATTGATATCCATTGAATTGTATCAATTTTCTGTTTTGCACAAATATGAAAAGATAGATGGTATCATCATAAAACAATATCAATTTAGATCATACAAGGGACAAACCTTACCTTAAATTG
Organism: Coregonus clupeaformis; assembly: GCF_020615455.1. Classification (NCBI taxonomy): domain Eukaryota; kingdom Metazoa; phylum Chordata; class Actinopteri; order Salmoniformes; family Salmonidae; genus Coregonus; species Coregonus clupeaformis. The sequence goes on from NC_059192.1 coordinate 23,770,707, forward strand.
AGGAAGTTAAGTGCCTGCACCTGCTGTCCTTTCAAATTAAAATCAAAATGATTCAGTTGGGCAGTTAGGTTCCTGCAAGAACCCCTACCAACTAATGAGGTTCCTCGATGAACCCCACCTCCTATGGGGTTCTTGGAAGAACCCTTTGGGTGCAATTTTCAGTGCCAAGAACCCTAAGGTTCTTCAAAGAACTTTGAGGATCTTAGAAGAACCCTTGTTGAACCCCTAATTTTTAGAGTGTAGTTTGACCACCAGAGGGCATCTTTGAGAAGCTAAGTTATTGAAATGACATGGAGCTGTAGGCCTAAGAGTCCTGTTTACTGTAGCTGTTTTAGCGTAACTTACTTATTGGCATAAAGGCCTACTTCAATATACAGTATATCAATCAGTCATTCATTCATTTGTGCATGTCATCACACATCATACCTGTCATCTATATCTTTAAATACAGTCAAGTATTTTAGTTATAAAACGAAATAACAAAGGGGGAGCCTTGAATAATTAAACAATGAATAAACCACAACATGTCGGCTAAAGGGATTGAATTCAGGAATGCTTTTGACTGTTTTTAATATTGGCTGTAGTTTTTGTTAGAACAGACTATATGGGATTGATTATAATGTGTTTGTAAATGCTTATTGTATTTGTTGTGCTGTTATATTGTTAGAAATGTAGCTTAATTACATTTATTAATATTATGGTGTTTCTATTCCAAGAAAAACAAAAATGCATTTTACAGTAGCCTATGTAGGCCTCAGGGTTTCCGTTAGGAAAATATGGCTCTGTATAACGTGACCGGTAAGAAGTAGGCCTAGGCTACTAAGCGACTGTGAGTGAAGAGCAAAATAATCCTAACATTTCCACACCCTAATTGTAGGCTAACCAATACCCAAACAAAGATTTAGTGAAAATAAAAATCTGATTGATTTATCAAGACCAGTCCCCATGCTTGTCTCAAAGCAACGTAAAACGGTGCTGAAATAGTTGACCACACGCGGGTAGGCTATTGCTTCAAATCCTATTACAACAATTGGATGACTTTGGGTGTTTCAGTAAGCAACAATTGCATTACCCTACTTTATTCCAATATTTCTGTAATTCAGTGATATTTATTCCCATAGTAATTCGTTATGGATCCATCCAGATGTGGTTAGAAAACAGTGCATGTGGGCTATGCAAAGAGATGGGTGAAGTGACACGCCTCGCAAACACCCATTAATACATTTAAAGCCCCTAAACTAGGCAAGAGTCTATTGTCCTACTGATAGCCCATCAAGGGTGGATGGCTTCTTTTGTATTCCAATTTATTGGAAAGGCTGCTAAATCATTTACACCTGGCCCACAGCGTTGTTGTGTACTTACAGTACAGTGCAATTTCACTCAATTCTCTCTACCAATGCCACCAGATTATTCTTTCTATTGTTGTTATCTATTCGGTAACATTCCACAAGTAAATGTAATAAATAAAACACCTACATTAAATAGCTCAGGTCTTGAAAATATGTGAAACCTTAATTTATTTATTTTTTATCTGTGCTTAGTAGCGGAGGCTTTATGGCTTCACCATCAACTTGTTAATTTAGCAGACATCACTTGTGTATATTCAGTCAACACATATATTTTAAGAATATAATGGAATATAACAGACCATTTTCGTTTTTTCTTAGAATAAGAACCTTACAGCGTAACAACAGTTTTAGTAAGTAATAAGCTACGGCCCAGTTACAGCTTCTTCTGACAAAGTAGAAACAAAAACATGTCTTTTTTTTGTGTGCGCGTGGGACAGAGGAAGAGCAATTCTTACACTATTGTTCTAAATTCAATCACTCTCTTCATCTTCATCTTCATCCTCATCATTCAGTTCAGCTTTTGCATGTGCTCCAAAGGGATAACTTGAAATAACATGATATAGGTCAATGAAATAATTTAAAGGGAAAATTTGATTATTTATTAGCCTAGTGAATATAAGTATTTTAGGCATATCATGTGAATTAGGTCTCATGTAAAATCATTGTCAGAAGGGTAAGAGATACTGTTGCATGACCAACAGGTGCTGTTAGATTACAATATAATTTATCTGCCAGTTTGGAACAGTGTAAACAATACTAAATAAAGTATAAGTAATACCAGAGAGTCTGTTCTAATGGAAACAAATTGTAAAGCCTTTAATACAGCATAGCAAAGTTTAAAACCAGCCGGATTTGTGAAATTCCTTTATCTGACATTTTGCGGTTGCATGAGGCTTGGTGATCACAGAATCAGTAGGATATTAAACAAACACTCAAATAGGCAACAGAAGCAGGAACAGAAGCATAGGGCTGAGTGACTCACTCATTCCTGGCTTTCGTTCAAAATAAGTTAAATTATAATGCAGGGTTAAAGACACATTCTTTCTGATTGTCTTTAGCATATGCAGTCTCTCTCCTCTCGCTACAGCTAATTTTGTTTGAAATATTATGTGGAATATAATACATTTATATATTTGTAGGGGTTGATGCATTTTTCGTTAGGGTAAATCTGGTCTGTGATATTTAGTTAGAAATGTACAACTTTAGAGTACTTAAGCGTCGAATACATTGCAAGTTTGCCCTTTTTTGGCCATTAGGCTACACTTTACAATAGGACTCAATTCTGACTGACCGCAGCATCAATCAGTAGTCTAAATTGTGGCACAAATTGGGGGATTTTTCACACCTAGCCAAGCTATTATCTTGTATTTGTATTTATTAGGGATCCCCATTAGCTGCTGCCAAGGCAGCAGCTACTCTTCCTGGGGTCCAAACATATTAAAGCACTTACTTTACATACAGTGGGGAAAAAAAGTATTTAGTCAGCCACCAATTGTGCATGTTCTCCCACTTAAAAAGATGAGAGAGGCCTGTAATTTTCATCATAGGTACACGTCAACTATGACAGACAAATTGAGAAAAAAGAATCCAGAAAATCACATTGTAGGATTTTTAATGAATTTATTTGCAAATTATGGTGGAAAATAAGTATTTGGTCACCTACAAACAAGCAAGATTTCTGGCTCTCACAGACCTGTAACTTCTTCTTTAAGAGGCTCCTCTGTCCTCCACTCGTTACCTGTATTAATGGCACCTGTTTGAACTTGTTATCAGTATAAAAGACACCTGTCCACAACCTCAAACAGTCACACTCCAAACTCCACTATGGCCAAGACCAAAGAGCTGTCAAAGGACACCAGAAACAAAATTGTAGACCTGCACCAGGCTGGGAAGACTGAATCTGCAATAGGTAAGCAGCTTGGTTTGAAGAAATCAACTGTGGGAGCAATTATTAGGAAATGGAAGACATACAAGACCACTGATAATCTCCCTCGATCTGGGGCTCCACGCAAGATCTCACCCCGTGGGGTCAAAATTATCACAAGAACGGTGAGCAAAAATCCCAGAACCACACGGGGGGACCTAGTGAATGACCTGCAGAGAGCTGGGACCAAAGTAACAAAGCCTACCATCAGTAACACACTACGCCGCCAGGGACTCAAATCCTGCAGTGCCAGACGTGTCCCCCTGCTTAAGCCAGTACATGTCCAGGCCCGTCTGAAGTTTGCTAGAATGCATTTGGATGATCCAGAAGAGGATTGGGAGAATGTCATATGGTCAGATGAAACCAAAATAGAACGTTTTGGTAAAAACTCAACTTGTCATGTTTGGAGGACAAAGAATACTGAGTTGCATCCAAAGAACACCATACCTACTGTGAAGCATGGGGGTGGAAACATCATGCTTTGGGGCTGTTTTTCTGCAAAGGGACCAGGACGACTGATCCGTGTAAAGGAAAGAATGAATGGGGCCATGTATCGTGAGATTTTGAGTGAAAACCTCCTTCCATCAGCAAGGGCATTGAAAATGAAACGTGGATGGGTCTTTCAACATGACAATGATCCCAAACACACCGCCCGGGCAACGAAGGAGTGGCTTCGTAAGAAGCATTTCAAGGTCCTGGAGTGGCCTAGCCAGTCTCCAGATCTCAACCCCATAGAAAATCTTTGGAGGGAGTTGAAAGTCTGTGTTGCCCAGCGACAGCCCCAAAACATCACTGCTCTAGAGGAGATCTGCATGGAGGAATGGGACAAAATACCAGCAACAGTGTGTGAAAACCTTGTGAAGACTTACAGAAAACGTTTGACCTGTGTCATTGCCAACAAAGGGTATATAACAAAGTATTGAGAAACTTTTGTTATTGACCAAATACTTATTTTCCACCATAATTTGCAAATAAATTCATTAAAAATCCTACAATATGATCTTTTGGATTTTTTTTTCTCATTTTGTCTGTCATAGTTGACGTGTACCTATGATGAAAATTACAGGCCTCTCTCATCTTTTTAAGTGGGAGAACTTGCACAATTGGTGGCTGACTAAATACTTTTTTTCCCCACTGTATAAAACAAATATAAAACAGTACATTATATTACATTATTACACCACTACCTATCTACAATACAAAATGTTTAATACCACCATACAACAATATCACAATGTGTGCGTATGCATGTGTCTATACCCGTGTGTGTGTCTCTTCACAGTCCCTGCTGTTCCATAAGGTGTATTTTTACCTGTTTTTTAAAATCTGATTCTACTTGCATCAGTTACCTGATGTGGAATAGAGTTCCATGTAGTCATGGCTCTATGTAGTACTGTGCTTCTCCCATAGTCTGTTCTGGATTTGGGGACTGTGAAGAGACCTCTGGTGGCATGTCTTGTGGGGTATGCATGGGTTTCCGAGCTGTGTGCTAGTAGTTTAAACAGACAGCTTGGTACATTCAGCTTGTCAACACCTCTTACAAAAACAAGCAGTGATGAAGTCAATCTCTCGTCCACTCTGAGCCAGGAGAGACTGACATGCATGTCATTAATGTTAGCTCTCCGTGTACTTTTAAGGGACAGCCATGCTGCCCTGTTCTGAGCCAACTGCAATTTTCCCAAGTTCCTCTTTGTGGCACCTGACCACACTACTGAACTAGGTGCGACAAAACTAAGGCCTGTAGGACCTGCCTTGTTGATAGTGTTGTTAAGAAGGCAGAGCAGTGCTTAATTATGGACATACTTCTCCCCATCTTAGCTAATGTTGTATCAATATGCTTTGACCATTACAGTCTACAATCCAGGGTTACTCCAAGCAGCTTAGTCTCCTCAACTTGCTCAATTTCCACATTATTCATTACGAGATGTAGTTGAGGTTTAGCGTTTAGTTAATGATTTGACCCAAATACAATGCTTTTAGTTTTGGAAATATTCAGGACTAACTTATTCATTGCCACCCATTACGAAACTAACTGCAACTCTTTGTTAAGTGTTGCAGTTATTTCAGTTGCTGTGGTAGCTGACGTGTATAGTGTTGAGTCATCCGCATACATAGACACACTGGCTTTACTCAAAGCCAGTGGCATGTCGTTAGTAAATATGGAAAATAGCAAGGGGCCTAGACAGCTGCCTTGGGGAATTCCTGATTCTACCTGGATTATCAATCAATCAATCAAATTTTATTTATAAAGCCCTTTTTACATCAGCAGATGTCACAAAGTGCTATACAGAAACCCAACCTAAAACGCCAAACAGCAAGTCATGCAGATGTAGAAGCAATGCAGATGTTTGAGAGGCTTCCATTTAAGAACACCCTCTGTGTTCTGTTAGACAAGTAACTCTTTATCCACATTATAGCAGGGGGTGTAAAGCCATAACACATACGTTTTTCCAGCAGCAGACTATGATTGATAATGTCAAAAGCCGCACTGAAGTCTAACAAAACAGCCCCCACAATCTTATTATCAACAATTTATCTCAGCCAATCATCAGTCATTTGTGTAAGTGTTGTGCTTGTTGAATGTCCTTCTCTAAAACCATGCTGAAAGTTTGTTGTCAATTTATTTACTTTAAAATAGCATTGTATCTGGTCAAACACAATTTTTTCCAATAGTTTACTAAGGGTTGGTAACAGGCTAATTGGTCGGCTATTTGAGACAGAAAAGGGTGCTTTACTATTCTTAGGTAGCGGAATGACTTTTGCTTCCCTCCAAGCCTGGGGGCACACACATTCTAGCAGGCTTAAATTGAAAATATGGCAAATAGGAGTGGCAATATCGTCCGCTATTATCCTCAGCAATTTTCCATCCAAGTTGTCAGACCCCGGTGGCTTGTCATTGTTAATAGACAACAATCATTTTTTCACCTCTTCCACACTCACTTTACAGAAATCAAAATTACAATGCTTATCTTTCATAATTTGGTCAGATATACTTGGATGTGTAGTGTCAGCAATTGTTGCTGGCATGTCATGCCTAAATTTGCTAATCTTACCAATGAAAAAATTAGTTGGCAATATCAGTTGGTTTTGTGATGAATGAGCCATCTGATTCAATGAATGATGGAGCTGAGTTTGCCTTTTTTCCCAGAATTTCATTTAAGGTGCTCCAAAGCTTTTTACTATCATTCTTTATGTCATTTATCCTTGTTTCATAGTGTTGTTTCTTCTTCTTTTTATTCAGTTTAGTCACATGATTTCTCAATTTGCAATACGTTTGCTAATCGGTTGTGCAGCCAAACTTATTTGCCATTCCTTTTGCCCCATCCCTCTCAACCATACCATTTTTCAATTCCTCATCAATCCACGGGGCTTTAACAATTTTTACAGTCATTTTCTTAATGGGTGCATGCTTATTAGTAACTGGAATAAGCAATTTCATAAATTTGTCAAGTGCAGTGTCTGTTTGCGCCTCATTTTTTACAGTAATTTTCTTAATGGGTGCATGCTTATTAGTAACTGGAATAAGCAATTTCATAAATGTGTCAATGGCAGTGTCTGTTTGCTCCTCTTTTTTTTTTTATGTATAATTTTTTTCATTATTAGCTCAGAAAGTGTTTTGTATCATTACATACAGCCGGGGAAAACTATTGGATATCAGAGCAGCGGTAACTCACCAGCATTACGACCAGGAATACGACTTTCCCGAAGCGGATCCTTTGTTTGCTCTCCCCAGGGCAATTGAACTGACTCCAGCGGCTGACCCAACACATTGCCAGTGGAGGAGAGGCACTCAGAGCGGCCTGCTGGTTCGACTTAGGAGGCGCGCACACCACCCACCGCTTCCAAGTATACTACTCGCTAATGTTCAGTCTCTGGTTAACAAGGTCGACGAGCTCCGGGCAAGGATTTCTTTCCAGAGAGACATCAAGGCCTGTAACATACTTTGTTTCACGGAAACATGGCTCTCTGGGGATATTCTGTCGAAATCGGTCCAGCCAGATGGGTTCTCAGTTCATCGCGCAGACAGGAATAAATATCCGGGAAGCAGAAGGGAGGAGGTGTGTGTTTCATGATTAACGACTCATGGTGTCATTGTAGTAACATACAGGAACTCAAGTCCTTTTGTTCACCAGACCTAGAATACCTCACAATCAAATGCCGACCGTATTATCTCCCAAGATAATTTTCTTCGGTTATAGTCACGGTCGTGTATATCCCCCCTCAAGCCGATACCATAACGTCCCTCAAAGAACTTCACTGGACTTTATGCAAACTGGAAACCACATATCCTGAGGCTGCATTTATTGTAGCCAGGGATTTTAACAAAGCATATTTGAGGACTAGCCTGCCGAAGTTCTATCAACATATCGACTGTTGTACTCACGCTGCTAAAATCCTCGACCATTGCTATTCAAACTTCCGGGATGGTTCTAAGGCCCTCCCCCGCCCTCCTTTCGGCAAATCTGACCACGACTCCATTTTGCTCCTCCCTTCCTATAGGCAGAAACTCAAACAGGAAGTACCCGTGCTAAGGACTATTCAACGCTGGTCTGACCAATTGGAATCCACGCTTCAAGATTGTTTTGATCACGCGGACTGGGATATGTTCCGGGCAGCTTGCGAAAATAATTTAGACGAATACACTGAAACAGTGACTGAGTTTATCAGGAAGTGTTTAGGTGATGTTGTGCTCACTGTGACTATTAAAACCTACCCTAACCAGAAACCATGGATAGATGGCAGCATTCGCGCAAAACTGAAAGCGCGAACCACCGCATTTAACCATGGCAAGGTGACTGGGAATATGGCAGAATACAAACAGTGGCAAGGGATGCAAGGCAATTAAACTGGCAAAACATCAGTATAGAGACAAAGTGGAGTCGCAATTCAACGGCTCAGACACGAGACATATGTGGCAGGGTCTACAGACAATCATGGACTACAAAAGGAAAACCAGCCACGTCGCCGACACCGACGTCTCGCTTCCAGACAAGCTAAACACCTTCTTCGCCCGCTTTGAGGATAACACAGGCTGGTGTGTTTACTGACATATTCAATCTCTCACTTTCCCAGTCTGCTGTTCCCACATGCTTTAAGATGGCCACCATTGTTCCTGTACCCAAGAAAGCAAAGGTAACTGAACTAAATGACTATCGCCTCATAGAACTCACCTCTGTCATCATTAAGTGTTTTGAGAGACTAGTCAAGGATCATACCACCTCTACCTTACCTGTCACCCTAGACAGACTTCAATTTGCTTACCACCCCAATAGATCCACAGATGATGCAATCACCATCACACTGCACACTGCCCTATCCCATCTGGACAAGAGGAATACCTATGTAAGAATGCTGTTCATCGACTATAGCTCAGCATTCAGCACCATAGTACCCTCCAAGCTCATCATTAAGCTTGAGGCCCTGGGTCTGAACCCCGCCCTGTGCAGCTGGGTCCTGGACTTCCTGACGGGCCGTCCCCAGGTGGTGAAGGTAGGAAACATCTCCACTTCGCTGATCCTCAACACTGGGGCCCCACAAGGGTGCGTGCTCAGCCCCCTCCTGTACTCCCTGTTCACCCATGACTGCATGGCCAAGCACGCCTCCAACTCAATCATCAAGTTTGCAGATGACACAACAGTAGTAGGCTTGGTTACCAACAATTACGAGACCCCCTACAGGGAGGAGGTGAGGGCTCTGGGAGTATGGTGCCAGGAAAATAACCTCTCACTCAACACCAACAAAACAAAGGAGATGATCGTGGACTTCAGGAAACAGCAGAGGGTGCACCCCCATATCCACATCGACGGGACCGCAGTGGAGAAGGTGGAAAGCTTCAAGTTCCTTGGCGTACACATCACTGACAAACTGAAATGGCCACCCACGCAGACAGTGTGGTGAAGAAGGCGCAACAGAGCCTCTTCAACCTCAGGATGTCAGCTTCCTGCCTCCTGTTTGTCTCCGGGCCTCTAGAGGTCATCTGTGTTCCCCTCTGCCTTAGTTCTTCCTCGTGTGTGTCAGCTTCCTGCCTCCTGTTTGTCTCCGGGCCTCTAGAGGTCATCTGTGTTCCCCTCTGCCTTAGTTCTTCCTCATGTGTCCTAATTAGCTTGATCCAGGTCACCTGTGCCTTGTTTCCCCTTGTGTATTTTAGCTGTGTGTTTTCCCCTTGTTTCTCACTTGGTTATTGCGTCCTGACTATGTGTCTCCTGCTTTGTCCCACCGTGTCTGTCCTAGTAAGTTGTTCAAAGTTATCTTTAGTTTGTTTTTCTCCCCTCGTGGAGTTGTTTTGTTTTGCCTCCTGTTTTGGAACATTAAATCTACTTGCCTGGAGTATTGCCTTGGGTGTTTCATTTGGGTCCTCCAACACCTCCTCTGTGGCTAAGGGGTAGTACCCCCAGCTCTCCACATCTGAGACCGGAGTTTCTAGCCCGGCTAGTGACAGAATAACCAAGTCAATCATGGACCCAGAAACACTCAGTTCCCCGGACCTGTTGGCGGTGATCACTCGACATGAGGCTTCTTTCCAGCGCCATGAAGCCGTTCTCAGCCGACAAGAGGAGCTGATGGCTAGTCATTCTCAACTCCTGGCCGAAATGATGAGTTCCCTCCGCCAGCTCTTTGAACGCCTCCCTGGTCCTCTCCCTTCCCCCAGGTCACCCCTCTGTGACGACAGGTCGTCTCGGTTGGCGGAGCCCCGACTACCACCTCCCAAGCCCTTTTCTGGGGATCCAAGCTCTTGCCAGGGTTTCCTCACCCAATGCTCCCTCACCTTCGAGCTCCAACCCTCAAGTTTTCCCACAGACCGTTCCAAGATTGCCTACATCATTACCCTTCTTTCAGACAAGGCGCTCGCCTGGGCTTCTGCGGTGTGGCAGTCCCAGGAGGCCTGTTGTGACTCCCACGCTGCATTTGTAGAAGAGTTCAAGCGGGTGTTCGATCATCCTGTCAGTGGGCGGGAGGCTTCCAAGCGCCTACTGTCTCTCCGTCAGGGGCCCCAAGCACGGCAGATTTTGCCATTGATTTCCGGACCATAGCAGCAAGGAGCGGATGGAATGATGAAGCGCTGAGGGTCTGCTTTCAGGGAGGGTTATCTGAGCCCCTTCAAGATGAGTTAGCCACCCGAGAACCAGCTGGTGATCTCGAGTCCCTCATAGCCTTGGCCATCCGCCTGGACAATCGTCTAAGAGAGCGGAGAACGGCTCGCCGTCAGGTGTCTCATTCCCAAGTTCCTCTGAGCAGCTCTGTTTCTCCTGTTTGGACTCCGTCATTCAGAGCTTCCCCGGCTCCTGAACTGCTCCAGGATTCCCGGAGAGCATGCAGTTAGGCCGTTCCAGGCTTTCTCCCAACGAAAGGGAACGTCGCATGAGGGAACGTCGGTGCCTCTACTGCGGGGTTGCCGGCCACTTCCGCTCCACTTGCCCCGAGCTGGGAAACGCCTGTCCCCGCCCAGCTACAGGAGGGCTGTGATGGGGAGAGTTAGAGCGCCTCCTACTAACGCTGTCCTGGCTATTCCAGCCACTCTGTCCTGGGGGCCACCAGCATCGGGTCCAGGCTATGATCGATTCCGGTGCCGCAGGTGATTTCCTGGATGTAACCTTGGCTAAGGAACTTAAGATCCCTACCCAACTACTTCCTCAACCCCAGGCAGTTACAGCCTTAGATGGCAGACCTCTGGAACCAGGAAAGGTTACCGAGGCGACTCAGTCCCTGCGACTTACCATCTCTCAACACCAGCAGGAGGAGACCTTCTATCTCATTGACTCTCCCGAGTATCCTATTATCCTGGGTCACCCTTGGCTATGCAGACATAATCCCCAGATCGACTGGCCTACGGGCACCATTCTAAGCTGGGGTCCCGCCTGCCAACTCACCTGCATGCTTCAGAGTCCCTCAGCCCCTAGTACCCAGTTTCAAGAGTCTGTTGACGTCTCCCGAGTCCCCAGTGTTTACCATCGGTTCAAGGCAGTGTTCAGCAAGGCCCGGGCTACTTCCTTACCGCCTCATCGCACGTATGACTGTGCCATTGATCTACTCCCTGGGTGCTGCCCTCCTAGAGGTCGGATCTTTTCCTTGTCCTCCCCGAGCACGCAGCTATGGACACCTACATTAAGGAGTCCTTGGCAGCCGGCCTCATCTATGCCTCTACTTCCCCGGCTGGGGCGGGCTTCTTTTTGTTGAAAAGAAAGACGGGGGTCTTAGGCCTTGTATTGATTACCGGGGACTCAACAAGATCACGGTTCGGAATCGATACCCCCTTCCTCTCATGGCCACTGCTTTTGAGCTGCTTCAAGGGGCTTCCATTTTTACTAAGCTGGATCTCCGCAATGCTTACCATCTCGTGCGGATCCGGCAAGGAGACGAATGGAAGACGGCGTTCAACACGCCCACGGGGCACTATGAATATCGGGTGATGCCGTTCGGGCTCACCAATGCCCCCCGCAGTATTCCAAGCCCTGATTAATGATGTTCTCCGGGATATGCTTAATCTGTTCGTCTTCGTGTACCTGGACGATATCCTCATCTTCTCGAGGTCACTGAAGGAGCATGAGGGGCATGTTAGCAGGGTTCTCCAGAGGCTCCTTGACAATCACCTCTACGTTAAGCCTGAGAAGTGTGAATTTCATGTTTCTCAGACTCAGTTTCTCGGGTTTATTGTCACTCCCGGGCACCTAGAGATGGATCCCAAGAAGGTCAAGGCGGTCCACGATTGGCCCACACCTGCCACGGTCAAGGAGGTTCAACGGTTCATTGGCTTTTCTAACTTCTATCGGAAGTTCATTAAGAATTTCAGCTCGGTGGTAGCCCCCTTGACGACGCTTACCAAGGGAGGAGGGACCAAGATTCACTGGGGTCCGGAAGCAGCAGGGGCCTTCGAGGATCTCAAGCGCCGCTTCACGTCTGCTCCGATTCTGGTGACCCCTGACCCAGAGAGACCTTTCGTGGTGGAGGTGGACGCCTCAGAGGTGGGGGGGTGGGAGCCGTCCTGTCACAGAGGGGTGCGGATGGGAGATTACACCCTTGTGCCTTCATGTCTCGCCGCCTGTCTGAGGCCGAGCGCAACTACCACGTGGGGGATCTAGAGTTGCTTGCGGTAAAACTGGCATTGGAAGAGTGGCGCCATTGGCTTGAGGGGGCTCAGCACCCTTTCCAGGTTCTCACAGACCACAAGAACCTGGAATATCTCCAACAGGCTAAGCGGATGAACCCTCGGCAAGCACGATGGTCCCTTTTCTTTAATCGATTCCAGTTCCTCCTGACTTACCGACCTGGCACCAAGAACGTCAAGCCGGATGCTCTGTCTCGAGTCTATTCTCCCGAGTTACAAGAGAAGCCCTTGGCATCGATTATTCCGAGGTCTAGGATCGTCGCACCTCTTCAGTGGGAACTAGAAAGAGGGTACGAGAAGCTCTTGTCCAGGAGCCCGATCCAGGCGGTGGTCCTGCCGGTCGCCTGTACGTTCCTCTCTCTGTTCGGGGCCGCGTCTTGCAGTGGGGTCATGAGTCGCCCTTGACATGCCATCCAGGCAGTGCTCGCACACTGGAGTTCCTCCGACGGCGGTTTTGGTGGCCGTCCATCAAGAAGGACGTGCAGGTCTATGTTGAGGCCTGCCCGGTGTGCAACCAGGGAAAGTCGACACGCCAGCGACCCCAGGGACTGCTCCATCCCTTACCTGTTCCTCGAAGGCCATGGTCACACCTTTCTCTGGACTTTGTTACGGGACTTCCTCTATCCCAGGGCAACACCGTCATCCTAGTGGTGGTAGACCGGTTCTCTAAGGCTGCCCGGTTTATTCCCCTGCCCAAGCTGCCCTCGGCTAAGGAGACTGCTGAGCTCCTCATGAACCATGTCTTCCGGATATTTGGTATTCCCCTGGACGTGGTCTCTGACCGAGGTCCCCAATTCTCGTCCCGGTTTTGGGGGCCTTCTGCAGGCTTGTTGGGGCCACAGCCAGCCTATCGTCGGGGGTTCCATCCAGAGTCTAATGGCCAAACGGAACGGATTAATCAGGATCTGGAGACCACCCTGCGGTGTATGGCGGCCAGTAATCCCACGTCTTGGGCCACCTATATCATTTGGGCTGAATATGCCCACAACACCCTCCAGTCCTCAGCCACCGGATTGTCCCCCTTCGAATGCCAGTTCGGTTACAACCCTCCATTGTTTCCAGAGGAGGAGGCGCAAGTTGGTGTTCCCTCGGCCCAGCGCTTTGTCCAACGCTGTAGGCGGACCTGGAAGAAGGCCAGGCGTGCCCTCCTTCGGACCTCCCAGAGATACCAAAGTCAGGCTAATCGCCACCGCCGGACGGCCCCTAGTTTCCGAGCTGGTCAGAGAGTTTGGTTGGCCACTAAGAACCTGCCCCTCCGGGTCGAATCCAGGAAGCTTTCCCAGAGATACATCGGGCCTTTCCGCATTGCTAGAAAGGTTAACCCTGTGTCGTATCGTTTGGTTCTCCCTCGCTCCCTTAGAGTTAACCCCACTTTCCATGTTTCACTCCTTAAACCTGTCTTGTCTTCTCCCTTTGCCCCCCACGCAGACCCCCGCCACCTCCCAGGATCATTGACGGCCAGCCAGCCTACACAGTCCGCCGGATACTGGACTCCCGGAGGGTCCAGAACTCTCTGCAGTATCTGGTGGACTGGGAGGGCTACGGGCCGGAGGAGCGCTCCTGGGTTCCAGCCAGGGACATCCTGGACCCAGGTTTGATCCGAGATTTTCGCACCCTGGGGCCAGGGTGTTCTGGAAGGAACGTCAGGAGTCGTTCCTAGAGGAGGGGTCCTGTCAGCTTCCTGCCTCCTGTTTGTCTCCGGGCCTCTAGAGGTCATCTGTGTTCCCCCTCTGCCTTAGTTCTTCCTCGTGTGTGTCAGCTTCCTGCCTCCTGTTTGTCTCCCGGGCCTCTAGAGGTCATCTGTGTTCCCCTCTGCCTTAGTTCTTCCTCATGTGTCCTAATTAGCTTGATCCAGGTCACCTGTGCCTTGTTTCCCCCTTGTGTATTTTAGCTGTGTGTTTTCCCCTTGTTTCTCACTTGGTTATTGCGTCCTGACTATGTGTCTCCTGCTTTGTCCCACCGTGTCTGTCCTAGTAAGTTGTTCAAAGTTATCTTTAGTTTGTTTTTCTCCCCTCGTGGAGTTGTTTTGTTTTGCCTCCTGTTTTGGAACATTAAATCTACTTGCCTGGAGTATTGCCTTGGGTGTTTCATTTGGGTCCTCCAACACCTCCTCTGTGGCTAAGGGGTAGTACCCCCAGCTCTCCACATCTGAGACCGGAGTTTCTAGCCCGGCTTGTGACACAGGAGGCTGAAGAAATTTGGCTTGGCACCTAAAACCCTCACAAACTTTTACAGATGCACAATTGAGAGCATCCTGTCGGGCTGTATCACCGCCTGGTATGGCAACTGCACCGCCCGCAACTGCAGGGCTCTCCAGAGGGTAGTGCGGTCTGCCGAACGCATTACCGGGGGCAAACTACCCGCCCTCCAAGACACCTACAGCACCCGATGTCACAGGAAGGCCAAAAAGATCATCAAGGACATCAACCACCCGAGCCACTGCCTGTTCATCCCGCTATCATCCAGAAGGCGAGGTCAGTACAGGGGCATCAAAGCTGGGACAGAGAGAATGAAAAACAGCTTCTATCTCAAGGCCATCAGACTGTTAAATAGCCATCACTAGCACATTAGAGGCTGCTGCTGCCTATTGAAATCACTGGCCACTTTAAGAAATGGAACACTAGTCACTTTAATAATGTTTACATATCTTGCACTACTCATCTCATATGTACAGTGGGGAGAACAAGTATTTGATACACTGCCGATTTTGCAGGTTTTCCTACTTACAAAGCATGTAGAGGTCTGTAATTTTTATCATAGGTACACTTCAACTGTGAGAGACGGAATCTAAAACAAAAATCCAGAAAATCACATTGTATGATTTTTAAGTAATTCATTTGCATTTTATTGCATGACATAAGTATTTGATACATCAGAAAAGCAGAACTTAATATTTGGTACAGAAACCTTTGTTTGCAATTACAGAGATCATACGTTTCCTGTAGGTCTTGACCAGGTTTGCACACACTGCAGCAGGGATTTTGGCCCACTCCTCCCTACAGACCTTCTCTAGATCCTTCAGGTTTCGGGGCTGTCGCTGGGCAATACGGACTTTCAGCTCCCTCCAAAGATTTTCTATTGGGTTCAGGTCTGGAGACTGGCTAGGCCACTCCAGGACCTTGAGATGCTTCTTACGGAGCCACTCCTTAGTTGCCCTGGCTGTGTGTTTCGAGTCGTTGTCATGCTGGAAGACCCAGCCACGACCCATCTTCAATGCTCTTACTGAGGGAAGGAGGTTGTTGGCCAAGATCTCGCGATACATGGCCCCATCCATCCTCCCCTCAATACGGTGCAGTCGTCCTGTCCCCTTTGCAGAAAAGCATCCCCAAAGAATGTTGATTCCACCTCCATGCTTCACGGTTGGGATGGTGTTCTTGGGGTTGTACTCATCCTTCTTCTTCCTCCAAACATGGCGAGTGGAGTTTAGACCAAAAAGCTCTATTTTTGTCTCATCAGACCACATGACCTTCTCCCATTCCTCCTCTGGATCATCCAGATGGTCATTGGCAAACTTCAGATGGGCCTGGACATGCGCTGGCTTGAGCAGGGGGACCTTGCGTGCACTGCAGGATTTTAATCCATGACGGTGTAGTGTGTTACTAATGGTTTTCTTTGAGACTGTGGTCCCAGCTCTCTTCAGGTCATTGACCAGGTCCTGCCATGTAGTTCTGGGCTGATCCCTCACCTTCCTCATGATCATTGATGCCCCACGAGGTGAGATCTTGCATGGAGCCCCAGACCGAGGGTGATTGACCGTCATCTTGAACTTCTTCCATTTTCTAATAATTGCGCCAACAGTTGTTGCCTTCTCACCAAGCTGCTTGCCTATTGTCCTGTAGCCCATCCCAGCCTTGTGCAGGTCTACAATTTTATCCCTGATGTCCTTACACAGCTCTCTGGTCTTGGACATTGTGGAGAGGTTGGAGTCTGTTTGATTGAGTGTGTGGACAGGTGTCTTTTATACAGGTAACGAGTTCAAACAGGTGCAGTTAATACAGGTAATGAGTGGAGAACAGGAGGGCTTCTTAAAGAAAAACTAACAGGTCTGTGAGAGCCGGAATTCTTACTGGTTGGTAGGTGATCAAATACTTATGTCATGCAATAAAATGCAAATGAATTACTTAAAAATCATACAATGTGATTTTCTGGATTTTTGTTTTAGATTTCGTCTCTCACAGTTGAAGTGTACCTATGATAAAAATTACAGACCTCTACATGATTTGTAAGTAGGAAAACCTGCAAAATCGGCAGTGTATCAAATACTTGTTCTCCCCACTGTATATACTGTACTCTATTCTATAATATTCTACTGTATCTTAGTCCATGCCGCTCTGTCATTGCTTGTCCATATATGTATACATTCTTAAATTCCATTCCTTACTAGATTTGTTTCTATTGGGTATATGTTGTGAAATTGTTAGATATTGCTTGTTAGATATTACTGCAGTGTTGGAGCTAGAAGCACAAGCATTTCACTACACCCGCAATAAATCTGCTAAACCGTGTATATGACAAATGAAATTTGATTTGATTTGATTACACACCACGGACCAACATATATTATTTACATCAACAACATAGGAATCACTATAAAACATATTGTATGACCTCTTATACACAATATTAGCCCCAGCCTTTGGAACTCTGGTTTTCCTAGATATGGCTACTATATTGTGATCACTAAATCCAATGGATTTGAATACTGCTTTCAAACAAATCTCTGCAGCATTAGTAAAGATATGATCAATACATTATGATGATTTCATTCCTGTACTGTTTGTAAGGTTGACTGATAACCTGAACCAGGTAGCAGGCACTGGTTACAGTTTGAAGCTTTCTCTTGAGTGGGCAGCCTGATGAAAGCCAGTCAATATTTAAATCACCCAGAAAGTATACCTCTCTATTGATATCACATACGTTATCAAGCATTTCACATGTTATCCAGATACTGACTGTTAGCACTTGGTGGTCTATAGCAGCTCCCACCAGAATTGGCTTTAGGTGAGGCAGATTAACCTGTAGCCATATTACTTCAACAGTATTTAACATCTAATCTTCACAGGAATGTGGTTCTGAATATAAACAGCAACACCTCCACCATTGGTATTTCTATATTTTCTGTAAATGTTATAACTTTGTATTGCTACCACTATATCATCAAAGGTATTATCTAAGTGAGTTTCAGAGATAGTTAGAATCTGAATGTCATCTGTTACTAGCAAATTATTGATTTCATGAACCTTGTTTCTTAAGCTACATATGTTAACGTGGGCTATTTTGAGCACTTTTTTCTTCTGGAATGCTTACTTGTTTTTATTGCTTTACTGGGAAGCTTAGCAGCAGTAGATGCAATAATCACGTAGCCAGTTGTGAAGAGCAAGAATCCTGCTAAAGCGTTCAATGCTACGATTCAGAGAGGGCACAGGGCCTGATATGATGGGTTTTTTGTTAGTCTCCTGCAGAGAGTCAATCAGCTTTTAAAAATCTAATTTCAACTGTTCAGAGCTGCCCTTCATAATATCATTAAAACCCACATGGACTACAATGGAATCGATTTCCATAACCTGACGTAGTACATTCGGGAGCAGCTTAGTAATGTAATTTACTCTAGCTCTGGGATAGGACATTGTTTTTGCACCAGGAACGGTCACATTTCTTACCATGGAGCTGCCCAAAATCAGGGCTGGCGAAAAGGACGAGGAAATCCGCCCACTCCCACGCTTCACAGGATGCAGGCCTCCGACAGATCGAGAAGCCCGCTCGACGTCTACTTCGAAATCATAGTAGTAGGCACTGCGGCCGCAGACACCCCCAGCGACGAAGGTGCAGGAAGATCAGGCTCCAGGACGACGAAACTATTCGTTGTTTGTATCCGCTCCGGGCCTCTCGTTGGGAGTGTAGACTGCTTTGCGTCAGGTTGCTGTCTTCGGCTTCCACGGCTCTTGACATGCGAACATCGTTGATTGCCTTTCTCCTCATGCTGTGCTCCTTCGACGGCACTATCAGATGGGGGAGCTCCGGGCAACACCGGCCAGTCGGTTAATGACAAACCACAAGGCGGAGATACATCGAACAAGCGCGAACACCGTCCAGCCACCGGCGTAGAAAATGTAAACATTCTTTCTGATCGTCTTTAATAAAGAAATGTTTTGACCAAGTGAATCTGCTCATGTTGTGTGTGTGTGTGTGTGTGTGTTCAATTATTTGTGACATTATAGTTACAATGAAGAATCAAAACAAAATAAATCCTACTCATAATGAATAATCAGATGTTGCAAGCTTGTCACTTCTTTTTGACAATACAAAACATACACATACAAACGACAACTGTTTCTCTCCGTTGCCCACGCACTTTCAACATTTGGATAATAAAGCATTTAAAGGCGGACATTGGTTGATTTCCAGTTTTTAAGAATACATGTTCAAGATGTTTGATGAGAAAAGTATCATCCAACCCATAGGGTATATCACTGCACCCTTATATGCCATGTCTTTAAATATGCAGACAGACATATTAAACGTTTATTTCCATTGTAATACCTTTGACAGCCAACTTTCTAACTCTGCCCATAACCTTTGGACTTTATAACATTCCCAGAAGGCATGGATTATTATAACCTAATGAAAAATGAACCTAGTAACCTAATTGCATTTACTGCAGGCCTAAGACCTATGGGTTTAACCTTTTGAATGAATGATTATATTGAAGATAGAAGCGGCCGAGAGCCAATCCGTTACCCAACAAAATAACATACATTTATTTAGCCTAATTCTTTTTATGACTAAAGACAGTAGGCTATTATTCCTATTTTCCTGCATTACTTAATTTGTCTGCATGTCTATTCAACATTTGGCTAAAAATAAACCATGCCATGAATTAAGGACTGTATATTTTTATTTTCACAATGCAATGCAGCATATTGACAACTCAAATCGATGACAACTCAAATTCTAATATTAGACAACAAATAAATATACTACAACAATAATTTCAAAAACAGTCCATTCATCACTCGATTTCTTCAAATTGCTGTGCAGGCTCGCAGCTGGCTTCTCTCTGAAACCACAAATCCATCTATAGGTGAGGCTTTGTCCTTTGGTACCTCACAATTACCAGGTGGACAGTAGGCTGTTTGCTTGCCTCCAAGGCCTGATGCAGGACTAGTGCAAGAGGAGAGAGACTCTCGGACAGAAACATTCACACCTCCATTAATTTACAAAAGGATCGTTTAATAGCTTGGCTAGGTGTGAAAAATCCCCCAATTTGTGCCACAGTTTAGACTACCGATAGATGTCAGTCAAAGTTGAGTCCTATTTTAAAGTGTAGCCTAATGGCCAAAAAGGGATAAACTTGCAATTTATTCGAGGCTTAAGTCCTCTAAAGTTGTACATTTCTAACTCAATATTACAGACCTGATTTACCCTAATGAAAAATGCATCAATCTCTTCAAATATGTCAATGTCTTATAATCCACATAATAATTCAAACTAAATTAGCTGTAGCAAGAGGAGAGAGACTGCATATGCTAAAGAAAATCAGAAAGAATGTGTCTTTAGCCCTGCATTACAATATAAATTATTTTGAACGAAAGCCAGGAATGAGTGAGTCACTCAGCCCTATGCTTCTGTTCCTGCTTCTGTTGCCTGTTTCAGTGTTTGTTTAATATTGATCACCAAGGCTCTTGCTATGCTGTAATAAAGGCTTTACAATGAATTTTTCATTAGAACAGACTCTCTGGTATTACTTATAATTTATTTAGTGTTGTTTACATTGTTCCTAACGGGCAGAAAAATAATATTGTAATCTAACAGCACATGTTTGTGATGCAAAAGTATCTCTTTCGCTTTTGACAATGATTTTACATGAGGCCGTATTCACATAATATTACCAACAGGATAATATAATCAATTGTTTCCTTTTGGTTATTTAATTAAACTATATAATGTTATTTCAAGTTATCACTTTGGAGCGCATGCAAAAGCGATTTGGAGTTGTTGAACTAGAGGTACAAAATGTATTACAATTGAATTTGAATGAACTGAAAGATGAGGATTAATAAGAAGAGGGTGATACATTTAGAACAATAGTGTAAAAATTGCTTTTCCTGTGTCCTGAATATACACACTCAAAAAAATACACTTTTTATTGTTTCTACTTTGTCAGAAGAAGCTGAAACTGGACTGTAGCCTATTACTTACTAAAACTGTTGTTACATTGTAAGATTTTATTCTAGGAGAAACACAAATATTTGGTTATATTCCATTATATTCTTAAAATATACACTACCAGTCAAATGTTTGGACACACCTATTCATTCAAACATTTTTCTTTATTTTTACTATTTTTTACATTGTAGAATAATAGTGAAGACATCAAAACTATGAAATAACACATACAGAAACATGTAGTAACCAAAAAAGTGTTAAACAAATAAAAATTTATTTTGTATTTGAGATTCTTCAAATAGCTACCCTTTGCCTTGATGACAGCTTTGCACACTCTTGGCATTCTCTCAACCAGCTTCATGAGATAGTCACCTGGAATGCATTTCAATTAACAGGTGTGCCTTCTTAACAGGTGTGCCTTGTGTGGAATTTCTTAATGCGTTTGAGCCAATCAGTTGTGTTGTGACAAGGTTGGGGTGGTATACAGAAGATTGCCCTATTTGGTAAAAGACCATGTCCATATTATGGCAAGAACAGCTCAAATAAGCAAAGAGAAACAACAGTCCATCATTACTTTAAGACATGAAGGTCAGTCAATACGGAAAATTACAAGAACTTTGAAAGTCTCTTCAAGTGCAGTCGCAAAAACCATGAAGCGCTATGATGAAACTGGCTCTCATGAGGACCACAACAGGAATGGAAGACCCAGAGTTACCTCTGCTGCAGAGGATAAGTTCATTAGAGTTACCACTGTAAAGCATGGAGGAGGAGGTGTTATGGTGTGGGGGTGCTTTGCTGGTGACACTGTCTGTGATTTATTTAGAATTCAAGGCATACTTAACCAGCATGGCTACCAGAGCATTATGCAGTGATATGCCATCCCATCTGATTTGCTCTTAGTGGGACTATCATTTGTTTTTCAACAGGACAATGACCAACACACCTCCAGGCTGTGTAAGGGCTATTTTACCAAGAAGGAGAGTGATGGAGTGCTGCATCAGATGACCTGGCCTCCACAATCCCCCGACCTCAACCCGATTGCGATGGTTTGGGATGAGTCGGACTGCAGAGTGAAGGAAAAGCAGCCAACAAGTGCTCAGCATATGTAGGAACTCCTTCAAGACTGTTGGAAAAGCATTCCAGGTGAAGCTGGTTGAGAGAATGCCAAGCATGTGCAAAGCTGTCATCAAGGCAAAGGTTTGCTACTTTGAAGAATCTAAAATCTAAAATATATTTTGATTTGTTTAACACTTTTTTGGTAACTACATGATTCCACATGTTATTCCATAGTTTTGATGTCTTCACTATTATTCTACAATGTAGAAAATAGTAAAAATAAAGAAAAACTCTGGAATGAGTAGGTGTGTCCAAACTTTTGACTGGTACTGTATATATAAATAAAATGAAAAATTTTTTTAGAACTAAAGGGTGTGCAACATGTCTCTCTATACAAGGAATAATGGACAGTTGAAACGAGTCACGTGGTTAAAGAGCTATTGAAATTCTAAAGTTTCAAATATTTGTATAAAATCGTGTAAGCGCTTTATTAAACCAAAGGGTGTGCAATGTGTGTCCCTACTCTTTGAACAATACAAAGTTGGTTTGAGATGCCGAGGTCATGTGATCAAGGGGCCATTGAATTTTAAGTGTTTTTTATAAATATAGAATTTTAAAAAATGGAATCGTTTTATGAGGCAACCAAAGTGTGTGCAACATGCCTCTCTATATGAGGAATAATGGACAGTTGAAATTAGGTTGCTAAATCACGTGGTTGAAGAGCTATTGGAATTTGAATATTGTGATCATGCACTTTGTTGATGGTCCCAAACTAGAGGCATTGACATGCCCCAGGCTGACTAAACCCCTGCCATGGGATTATGAAACTCGGGTCGGAATCGGTAAAATAAGACCTGTGCAATGTTGTACACATTTTTTTCAATCATAAAGAGCATAACCTGAGTTATGTAGGTCAAATCGTTTGCGAGCTATCGAAGTTTGAAGGTCCGAATGTCTGGCCAACATCGATTCTCAAACCAATTTTACCATGGTGCCACACCGTGGCAAAACCAGCGCAGCCCAACAACAGATTACCAGTCACGGCAGGGCTCAAATTAACAAACTGAATTTGTGGGGGAGAAAAAAAAGACAAACAACATCACAGTGGATTATGACCATTTCGGAAGTATTTTGTGTGATAATAAATAGGGACGTCTCTGCGCAGCCTATCGGATTCCAGGATGAAATATGCATCCAGATGAAAAGACTGCAGTCCCTTTCGCTAATCCTTGTCTATCCTTTTTATCTCGGGACTCATAGCAGTCTGATCACTATGGGAGCGCGAAGCCGTGGGACAAAACCGTGCAGATGATATTTCAGTAAATGACAAACGCAGGTCTGTTTGGCTTCAGTGGGTGCTGACTGGATGCATGCAGGCTAGCTGTGCAGTGCACGCATAAAAGTGGGCCAAAATGTTCCTCGCGTTCGTCCTGGGACTCTACCTGGCGACAGGTGCGCTACCCTCCTCGGTGAGCGCGTGCCCGTCACAGTGCAGCTGTTTTTTTCACAACCTGAGTGATGGATCTTTGGCCAGGTGAGTAGAAGAAACGAACCAAACCAAATTGTCGCTTTATGTGCATGGTTTTATTTGTTTGTGCAGACGCATTCCGTTTAATTGAAGAGGCTTTTCTCGCATGATTACAGATGTTGACCCCTCACTGTGAAATCAGCACGTGGACAAAGTGAATTATTGGGAGTGCATGATGTCCAATTTTATTTAATGCAGGATTATCTTGCAAAGGCACATTGACCAACTCTCCATCTCTGTCAATCTCTCTGAGTTTAGTTTTTAGTGAGAGTGTTAGGCCTACATGTAGGCTTTTGAATCAGTTGACTATAATTACAATACCATAATTATAATATTAATTGGCACATAGCCTATATTAATTAACTTATATGAAAACCCAATTTGGCATTTCACATAAATAATTTACACCAATAATAAAAAATTCTTTTTACAAAAAGACAGTTCAAATAATAATAATTTGTGTTCCTTTCCTCACACATTTTTATTTAAATAACATAAGCCTAGGTTTAACACATCCCGTTGTTTCCTCAGGAGCGTCATTTGCAATGACCCCGAGATCTCCCTTGTGCCTGCCAGTTTCCCCGTGGACACGTCCAAGCTGCGCATCGAGAAAACAGCCATCCATCGGATCCCAAGCAAAGCCTTCAGCTACCTCCCCAATCTGGAGTTCCTCTGGATGTCCTTCAATGTGCTGTCCGCCCTCAACCCGGACAGTTTCCGTGGGATGCTAAATCTGGAGGAGCTGCGACTGGATGGGAATGCCCTCACCGCATTCCCCTGGGAGTCTCTTATGGATATGTCCAGCCTCAGGCTGCTCGACTTGCACAACAACCAGTTGACCTCAGTTCCCGCAGACGCCACAATTTATATAAAAAACCTGACCTACCTGGATCTGTCCAGCAACAACCTCCTGACTGTCCCGGCCGAGGTGCTCGCCACCTGGCTAGCGGTTAAACCTGTGCAGAGCGCAGAGAGCTCCAAAATGATACTTGGTAAGGGAGAGCGATTTTTCCTGATATTTATCTAACAATTAAGCAGGTGATCACATGTACCATTGAGATACACTCTCATTTACAAGGGAGATGTGGCTGGAAGGCAGCCACAAGACAATCATACATCCAGATCAGGCATGTTTTCCATCATATGAATGCCTCTACCACTTGTGATAAAAAATTGCTTAAGTAAGCTAGATCTTTTTCAGTCACTCAGTTGTTGGTTGAAAAATCTCTCCAAATTGAGAAAAAAAGAGATACTGTATACAGACGAATGTGTGATATGTTCCCAAATCCTCTGAAAAAGCCAACATGATCTGAGTATTGTGCAATCACTCCCTAAATCCCAATTTAACCATAATTGTTGCCATTATCGTTGTCATCATCATTGGCCAGCAGCATACCACCCTACATCCTACTACTGGCTTGCCTCTAAAGCTAAGCAGGGTTGGTCCCTGGATGGGAGACCAGATGCTGCTGGTAAGTGGTGTTGGAGGGCCAGTAGGAAGTACTCTTTCTACTGGTCAAGAAAAATATCCCAATACCCCAGGGCAGTGATTGGGAACATTGCCCTGTGTAGGGTGCTGTTTTTCGGATGGGATGTTAAACGGGTGTCCTGACTCTCTGTGGTCTCTAAAGATCCCATGGCACTTATTGTAAGAGTAGGGGTGTTAGCCCCGGTGTCCTGGCAAAATGTCCAATCTGGTCCTCATACCATCATGGCCACCTAATCATCCCCAGCTTCCAATTGGCTCATTCATCCCCCCTCCTCTCCCCTGAAACTATTACCCAGGTTGATGCTGTAAATGATAATGTGTTCTCAGTCAATTTACTGGTAAAAAAAAAACACTTGAGATAAAAAATATATATATTTTAGTCACTCAGTTGTTGGTTGAAAAATCCCTCCAAATTTAGAAAAAAATAGAGATATACAGACAAATGTGTGATGTGTTCCCAAATCCTCTGAAAAAGTAAACATGATCTGAATATTGTGCAATCACTGCCTAAATCCCAATTTAACCATCGTCGTCGTCGCCGTCATCATTATCGTTGTCATCATCACCACACCCGCATTGTAGTTTATTCTAGAATGTAAGTAATCCTCACACAGACATCCACAGCAGTCATCTGTAGCTGTACAGTAAAGCTGTGCAACCAGAGAGACACTGTCATTCCTTTCATTCACGATGTGTTTGTAAAGTGACCAGGCCCAGGAAAAACTCTGGGCCTTTCTTATAATGTCCCCTCCACTTCATACTGTAACTCTTACGTTCTCCCCTCTCCTCTGACCCCACCAACCCCCATTAGTATCCTTTTTTATTTTATTCATCACAGAATTCAGAGTTCAATTGTATTCTGCCATGTGAATTAATGAGTTGAACTTGAACCATCCAGGTCTCCATGACAACCCCTGGGTGTGTGACTGCCGCCTGTATGACCTGGTCCAGTTCCAGAAGTCGCCAACGCTCTCCGTAGCATTCATCGACACACGCCTCCGCTGCGCCGCTCCCGAGAGCCTGTCAGGTGTTCTGTTCAGCGACGCCGAGCTACGGAGGTGCCAGGCGCCGCGCATCCACACAGCGATGGCACGCGTCCACGGCGCCGTGGGAAACAACGTGCTGCTGCGCTGCGGAACCATTGGCGTTCCCAGCCCGGATCTGGCCTGGCGGAGGGCGGAAGGGAAAGCCCTGAATGGGACAGGTGAGTCAGCAAGGGATTTGTGTATGTGTGCTTCTATTCCTTTCTCTCTCTGTGTCTGTGTGAGTATAACACTTCAGCTCTACTATAACTCTTCAGCTCCACTACACGTCGCGTTGCTTTGCCATCAGCGTCGTGTCAATGTGCTGTTCTACCTGCTTAACAGAGCGCGTTGTTTTGAGAGCGGAGAGGAGCAGAGGGGAAGAGCGTCTTTATTCTATTTTCTACTGTACTGTACCATATTAATCGATTATGCATAACTACAATAGCTTTGGTCCAGTTTTTCAAAAATACTCATTAAATTGTTGCTAGTGGTTGTACTAAATTATTGTCTAATTACACAAGTTGCTTTTGTTTACATTGTGAACCTAGCTAATCAATGTAGCTAGCTAGCAAGTAGTAGTAGCTTCTTGACTTCATAAAGACTGTGTTAGGCCGTAGTTGTCTGAAGCGTGCTATAGAGTTCACAGCTGGCAATGCCTCCTCGCGATTAGTTATTCCCCATCATTTGCAACATTGCATGTCAATGAGCGTCATCACTATCTTTCCTTTGCTGTACCTTAAACTGTTGTGACTACCAGCTGAGGTAAACTTTTACGAATTGAAATTACTCCTGGCTCAGAGTTTGTCTGAGCAGTGTCTTAACATCATCCTAAAACCTACTCTGAGAGTTATTTTTTGTCTTAAAACTGGTTTTAACAGGATTCCTAGGACCTTTTCTGAGACGCTTTGTGGATATGGCCCCTGGATTAAAAAACACTTTCAATGGGAATCTCCCCTGTCTTTGTATGACTTTTTAGTATTTAGTATTTTTCTTTTTTACTCTGACTAATAGTATGTCCATGTCTCTTCTCTTGCTCTACAGTCCAGCAGGAGAACTCCAAGGAAGGCATCATCTGGTCCATCCTCAGTGTCCCAGCCGTGTCCTACCGCGACTCAGGGAAGTACGTTTGCAAGGCCACTAACTACGCTGGAATTGCAGAGACCGTCATCTCCCTGGTCATCTCCGACGCTCCCCCAAAACCCGACAATAACAACAACCAAACCAGCGTGGTTGCTGCTGCTGTAAAAAAAAACAAAGTCAAGAAACCCAACGGGATGGGGAAGGTAGCATACCAGGAGAAACTTGTGGCTAGGTTAGTGGTTCCCACCCCCACCCCTCCACCCCCACCTGCTGTGGTGGACTCCAGCCCTGAGCCTGAGGGAGTGGGAAGTGTGGCAGATAGAGCCACCCCTGGACAAGCCAGGTTGCCCAGTCCAGACGGACTCCTGGAGCTGGAGAAGACCAACCTGAGCAACCTGGCTCAGGCCCAGTATGACCCGGACCGGATAGTTCGCTCGGTCAAGGTGTTGGGCGACACGGAGAACACCATCACCCTGAACTGGCGGGCACCCAAGGCCAAGAACACCACAGCCTTCAGTGTGCTCTATGCCGTCTTCGGCGAGCGAGACATGCGCAAGATCAACGTGGCGGCGGGCCAGAATCGGGTCTTCATCGAGGGCCTGGTGCCCAAGACCAAGTACATTGCCTGTGTGTGTGTCCGGGGCCTGATCCCCAAGAAGGAGCAGTGCGTCATCTTCTCCACCGACGAGGCGGCCAGTGCCGCTGGCACCCAGAAGCTCATCAACGTCATTGTGATTACGGTGGCTTGCGTCATTGCTGTGCCGCTCACCGTCATCGTCTGCTGTGGCGCGCTCAAGAGGCGCATCCAGAAGATGTGGGGCAAGAAGTCCAAGGACATCCAGGACTCGTATGTGACTTTTGAGACGCTGTCCCCCGGAACCAAGGCTAAAGGGTTGGAGGGTGAGTACCTGACCAGACTCAATCCAGAGGAGTCCAACCGGCTGCTGTCGGCCCGCTCCAGTCTGGACTCGGAGGCCACGGCTAAGATAGAGGGACAGCCCAACGAGTACTTCTGCTGACTTCATGCTCCAGCTCCAGCTCCCTCCCCACGCTATCTCCCACGCTTGCACCCTCTGGCTCAACACATCTCCACACACACACCTCATCTACAGCATAGTCCCACACACACACATCATCCCCATCATAGCCACACACACACACCTCATCTACATAATAGCCCCACACACACACCCTATCTACATCATAGCCCCACACACACATCTCATCCTCACACATCTTTCTCTCACCACAGCCCCACGCACACACCTCATGTTCACCACAGCCCCACACACACATCTCGTCCTCACCATAGCTCCACACACACTCCTCACCCTCACCATAGCCCCACACACAAACCTCGTCCCCACACACCTAATCCTTTCTCTCAGCCTCACCAAAGCCACCCACACACATCCTATACTCTCCCTCACTCTCAGCAAAGTCCTACACACACATCTAATCTTCACCATAACCCCACACACACACATAGTCCTCACCCCTACCACAGCCCCATACACAAACCTCAACCTCTCCCCAAGTTTCACCACAGCCCCACACACACACCTCGTCGAAATGCTCACCACAGTCCCACACACACATCTGGTTGTCTCCCTTTCTCTCACCGTAGTCCCCCCCACACACACAGGGCACAGGACTCTCCCCCACCTCTCCCCCCATGTTGGGCGCCACCACATCGGGGGTTCTATGAGAGGACGCTTGGACGATGCACCATCATGGAAATATCAGTTTAAAGGAGTTTAGTCTTTTTTTTTTACATCTGAAATGTATATTATTTCAACAGAGAGAATTTGAATGATGTAATGTGTTTTTACACTTCTGGGGGACTATAAGTTGTAAATGAGCTCTCCAGTTAGTATTTCATTTAAATACATTTATCATAGTTAAGTTATCAAGTAAAAGGCTGAAAGAAGGACACCTGGGCCAATATTAATAAAACGTCTCAGAGTAGGAGTGCTGCTCTAGTATCAGTTTAGCCTTTTAGATCATACACATTGAGATAACATGGACAGGGGGGACCTGGGGCCATATCCACAAAGTGTTTCAGAAAAGGTCATAGGAATCCTGTTAAAACCCGTTTTAAGACAACAACAAAATCCCAGCTCAGAGTAGGTTTTAGGATGATGTTAAGACACTGTTCAGACAAACTGAGCCAGGAGTAAAATCAACTCATAAAAGTTTATTTCAACTGGTAATTACGCAAAGAAAAGATAGTGATGACACTCATTGACATTGTTGCAAATTGTGGGGAATATCCAATCACGAGGAGGCATCGCCATCTGTGAACTCTATAGTCCGCTTCAGACACCCACGAATATGAAATAATTTTCAAAAGAGCAAGAGATACTGTTGCAGGTAGGTCTAGATAATTTATGGGTTGATTATATAGAAATATCAAAACATTCTTTCAACAACTCCAAAGCAATTTCCTGTCTATGGTGCAGGAACCACTGACTCGCTGCTGGTATCTCTTAACTAGTTAGGACAGCACATGATATCTCCTAAATATCTGTCGACTAGGTAGGACTCTTCCCACTGGGCACAGGCATCAATTCAACATCTAGTTTTGATTTACTTTTGGTTGAGTTGTCGACTAACATGAATTCAACATGAAATCAACAAAAAATGTCACAATGTAATTGGATTTAGGTTAACAGTTGGGTGAAAAAAGACTAAATTCGCTTACGTTGGTCACTTCATCACATTTCATTTATTTGTTGAAATGATGTGGAAACAATGTTGATTCAACCAGTTTTTGCCCAGTGGGTTATGACTAAAGTAGCTTCATGCATAGATTTTATTTTTACACATAAGAGTAGGAGTAAAATGTCTCTATTCTCAACACTTTCAACCAATTGCCTACTCTGAGACGCTTTGTGGATACAGCCCCTGATCCTAAATTAGAACTCCTACACTGAGGCGCTTTATGAATCCTGGCCCTGGGCTCGTATCCACAAAGCATCTCAGAAAAGGTCATAGGAATCCTGTTATTTTAATAATTTAGCAGACGCTCTTATCCAGAGCGACTTCATTCATTTTCATACTGGTCCCCCGTGGGAAACGAACCCACAACACTGGCGTTGCACACGCCATGCTCTACCAACTGAGCTACACGGGACCACACACACACACACACACACACACACACACACACACACACACACACACACACACACACACACACACACACACACACACACACACACACACACACACACACACACACACACACACACACACACACACACACACACACACACACACACACACACACACACACACACACAGACACACAGACACACAGACACACAGACACACAGACACACAGACACACAGACACACAGACTTACAGTTAGTGAGTGAATACATGTTTCTTTCTTTTATAGTGATGACCACAGCAGTGGTTTTTATACTTTTCCTCGTTAAATAAGATTTGGTTCAGGTGATCACCTAATTCAGTAGAATGAGGTGTGCCTGTGTTGGAATTCAACAGACACTGGAATGGAATGGCTGTCATACATGTAGAGATGCTGATTTAAGAAAAAATTGCAGTGGTCTCTTATTTTTTCCAGAGCTATATATATATATATATATATATATATATATATATACAGTACCAGTCAGTTTGGACACACCTACTCATTCCAGGGTCTGTCAGTACTTTTACTATTTTCTACGTTGTAGAATAATAGTGAAAACATCAAAACTATGAAATAAAACATACAGTACCAGTCAAAAGTTTGGACACACCTACTCATTCAAGGGTTTTTCTTTATTTTTACTAGTTTTGATGTGTTCACTATTATTATACAATGTAAAACATTGTAAAAATAATGAAAAACACTTGAATGAGTAGGTGTGTCCAAACCTTTGACTGGTGGTGTATGTAGTAACAATAAAAGTGTTAAACAAATCAAAATATATTTTATATTTGAGATCCTTCAAAGTAGCCACCCTTTGCCTTGATGACAGCTTTGCACACTCTTGGCATTCTTTCAACCAGCTTCATGAGGTAGTCACCTGGAATGTATTTCAATTAACAGGTGTGCCTTGCTAAATGTTAATTTGTGGAATTTCTTTCCTTCTTAATGTGTTTGAGCCAATCAGTTGTGTTGTGACAAGGTTGGGGTGGTATACAGAAGATTGCCCTATTTGGTAAAAGACCAAGTCCATATTATGGCAAGAACAGCTCAAATAAGCAAAGAGAAAATACAGTCCATCATTACTTTAAGACATGAAGGTCAGTCAATACGGAACATTTCAAGAACTTTTAAAGTTTCTTCAAGTGCAGTCGCAAAAACCATCAAGCGCTACGATTAAACTGGCTCTCATGAGGACCGTCACAGGAAAGGAAGACCAAGAGTTACCTCTGCTGCAGAAGATAAGTTTGTTAGCGTTAACTGCACCTCAGATTGCAGCCCAAATAAATGCTTCACAGAGTTCAAGTAACAGACACATCTCAACATCAACTGTTCAGAGTAGACTGCGTGAATCAGGCCTTCATGGTCGAATTGCTGCAAAGAAACCACTACTAAAGGACACCAATAAGAAGAACAGACTTGCTTGGGCCAAGAAACACGAGCAATGGATATTAGACCGGTGGAAATCTGTCCTTTGGTCTGATGAGTCCAAATGTGAGATTTTTTGGTTCCAACCGCTGTGTCTTTGTGAGACTCATAGTAGGTGAATGGATGATCTCCGCATGTGTGGTTCCCACCGTGAAGCATAGAGGAGGAGGTGTGATGGTGTGGGGTGCTTTGCTGGTGACACTGTCTGTTACTTATTTAGAATTCAAGCCACACTTAACCAGCATGGCTACCACAGCATTCTGCAGCGATACACCCATCCCATCTGATTTGCTCTTAGTGGGACTATCATTTGTTTTTCAACAGGACAATGACCCAACACACCTCCAGGCTGTGTAAGGGCTATTTGACCAAGAAGGAGAGTGATGGAGTGCTGCATCAGATGACCTGGCCTCCACAATCACCCGACCTCAACCCAATTGAGATGGGTTGTGATGAGTTGGACTGCATAGTGAAGGAAATACTGTTTGAAAAGCATTCCAGGTGAAGCTGGTTGAGTGTGCAAAGCTGTCATCAAGGCAAAGGGTGGCTACTTTGAAGAATCTCAAACATAAAACATATTTTGATTTGTTTAACACTTTTTTGGTTACTACATGATTCCATATATTATTTCATAGTTTTGATGTCTTCACTATTATTCTACAATGTAGAAAATAGTAAAAATAAAGAAAAACCCTTGAATCTTTCAATTTAAATTATTATATAAAATTCTTGCTACCAATAGAATGTTATTTATATGGGGGATACAATCTTCCCAGCTCTGCAGATTTTGCTGTGAAGAGATAGAATCATTAGATCATTTGTTTTGGTTCTGTCCATTTGTAGCTTGTTTTTGGACACAGGTCCAGGAATGGCTAAAGGATTGCAATATTTACCTGGAACTAACCTTGCAGATAGCATTACTGGGTGATCTGAAAAGTCATAGTCAATCAATCAATAATATAATAATACTTTTAGCAAAAATGTTTATTTTTAATTCACAATCTGTAGAAGCAATGAGAATAGAAAGGTTCAGAACTTTTGTAAAACATCACAGTACGGTTGAAATATATATGGCAAATAGAAATCCTATATGGATGGTGTTAAGAGATAGATTGGAGGTATTGAATAGAGTTGAAGGATGGGACTAATAACAAATAACAACAAATAATAACAAAGATAGCTAATAATGTAAGCATACTGTGTCCATAATAAGTATATAGGTTGTATGTTGGGAGCTTTTGGGAAAGAGCACAGTTAGAAAGATATGGCATTTAGAAGCAAACCGGATGGACATCATGAAAATGTTCAGGAGCAAAAAAATAAATAAATATATATATTTTTATATATATATAGATATAGAATTATTGTAAAATTAACTCTGTCCATAAGGTGTAGATAGTAAGTATAGACCGGAAGTAGAGGCCTGGGCGTTGTTGTTCACTAATTTACTCCAAGTAGGGAAAGGATGGTGGGGTTGAAAAGTAATAAAGGGGAATATATATATAAAACATTTTAAAAAACATGGGGGATTGGAAGTGATGCAGACAATTACATTGATAGAAGATACAATCTATCTGCAATATTAAGCTGATCCATCCCCCCGGAAAAAAAAAAAAAAAAAAAAAAGTAGGTGTGTCCAAACTTTTGACTTGTACTGCATATATACACACTACATGGCCAAAAGAATGTGGACACCCCTTCAAATTAGTGGATTCGGCTATTTCAGCCACACCCGTTGCTGACAGGTGTATAAAATCGAGCACACAGCCATGCAATCTCCATAGACAAACACTGACAGTAGAATGCTCAATTACTTTCAACGTTGCACCGTCATAGGATGCCACCTTTCCAACAAGTCAGTTCGTCAAATGTCTGCCATGCTCGAGCTGCCCCGGTCAACTGTAAGTGCTGTTATTGTGAAGTGGAAACGTCTAGGAGCAACAAAGGCTCAGCCGTGAAGTGGTAGGCCACGCAAGCTCACAGAACGGGGCCGTCGAGTGTTGTAGTGCGTAAAAATAATCTGTCCTCGGCAGCAACACTCACTACCGAGTTTCCTGTTTCAGCATGACAATGCCCCCGTGCACAAAGCGAGGTCCATACAGAAATGGTTTGTCAAGATCGGTGTGGAAGAACTTGACCGGCCTGCATAGAGCCCTGACCTCAACCCCATCGAACACCTTTGGGTTGAATTGGAATGCCAACTGCGAGCCAGGCCTAATCTCCCAACATCAGTGCCCGACCTCACTAATGATTTTGTGCATCATGCCCAACTCACTAATGCGCTTGTGGCTAAATGGAAGCAAGTCCCTGTAGCATTGTTCCAACATCTGGTAGAAAACCTTCCCAGAAGCATATTTTTCTGTTGTATTAGTTAAGATAAGATCAATAAAACCTGTTTTAAGACAAACTCTAAGCCAGGAGTAAAATCAACTCATAAAAGTTTATCTCAGCTGGTAATCACGACAGTTTGAGGTACTGCAAAGGAAAGATAGTGGTGACGCTCATTGACATTGTTGCAAATGATGGGGAATAACCAATTGCGATGAAGAATCACCAGTTGTGAACTCTGTAGCACGCTTCAGACAACCACGGTGAATATTACTGTACATAAAATGTTGCAATGATAAATCGTTTGATATCATTTTCGCCTGACACGATCACTTTGCCTACTCTAAATTATTGCCTAATATATTGGCATGCATAACTTTTTTTAAATGCTGCGTTCCAAAGGGATAACTTGAAATATTAAATAATCAAAAGAAAAACATGTTTATTTATTAGCCTAGTCATTAAAAGTAGTTAGGCATGTCATGTGAAATAGGCCTCGTGAAATTATTGTCAAAAGCGCAAGAGATACGGCTACATGTAGGTCTAGATTATTTATGGATTGATCATATCAAAACATAAATATCAAAACATGAATTTAACAACTCCAAAGCAATTGCATGTGTCGCAGGAACCACTGACTTGCTGCATTTTTCTATTATCAAGATGTTGTATTGTCACACACCAGGTGCAGTGAAATGTGTTGTTTTACAGGGTCAGCCATACTGGCTAGGACAGGCTCCTAAATATCTGTCAACTAGGTGGGACTCTTATGCCATAAGAGTAGGGGTAAAATACACTGCTCAAAAAAATTAAGGGAACACTTAAACAACATATCCTAGATCTGAATGAATGAAATAATCTTATTAAATACTTTTTTCTTTACATAGTTGAATGTGCTGACAACAAAATCACACAAAAATTATCAATGGAAATCAAATGTATCAACCCAAGGAGGTCTGGATTTGGAGTCACCCTCAAAATTAAAGTGGAAAACCACACTACAGGCTGATCCAACTTTGATGTAATGTCCTTAAAATAAGTCAAAATGAGGCTCAGTAGGGTGTGTGGCCTCCACGTGCCTGTATGACCTCCCTACAACGCCTGGGCAACGCCTGGGCATGCTCCTGATGAGGAAGGCATCAATGCCTTCCTCTTGCAGGAACTGCTGACACACTCCAGCCACATGAGGTCTAGCATTGTCTTGCATTAGGAGGAACCCAGGGCCAACCGCACCAGCATATGGTCTCACAAGGGGTCTGAGGATCTCATCTCGGTACCTAATGGCAGTCAGGCTACCTCTGGCGAGCACATGGAGGGCTGTGCGGCCCCCCAAAGAAATGCCACCCCACACCATGACTGACCCACCGCCAAACCGGTCATGCTGGAGGATGTTGCAGGCAGCAGAACGTTCTCCACGGCGTCTCCAGACTGTCACGTCTGTCACATGTGCTCAGTGTGAACCTGCTTTCATCTGTGAAGAGCACAGGGCGCCAGTGGCGAATTTGCCAATCTTGGTGTTCTCTGGCAAATGCCAAACATCCTGCACGGTGTTGGGCTGTAAGCACAACCCCCACCTGTGGACGTCAGGCCCTCATACCACCCTCATGGAGTCTGTTTCTGACGTTTGAGCAGACACATGCACATTTGTGGCCTGCTGGAGGTCATTTTGCAGGGCTCTGGCAGTGCTCCTCCTGCTCCTCCTTGCACAAAGGCGGAGGTAGCAGTCCTGCTGCTGGGTTGTTGCCCTCCTACGGCCTCCTCCACGTCTCCTGATGTACTGGCCTGTCTCCTGGTAGCGCCTCCATGCTCTGGACACTACGCTGACAGACACAGCAAACCTTCTTGCCACAGCTCGCATTGATGTGCCATCCTGGATGAGCTGCACTACCTGAGCCACTTGTGTGGGTTGTAGACTCCGTCTCATGCTACCACTAGAGTGAAAGCACCGCCAGCATTCAAAAGTGACCAAAACATCAGCATAGGAACTGAGAAGTGGTCTGTGGTCACCACCTGCAGAACCACTTCTTTATTGGGGGTGTCTTGCTAATTGCCTATAATTTCCTGTTGTCTATTCCATTTGCACAACAACATGTGAAATGTATTGTCAATCAGTGTTGCTTCCTAAGTGGACAGTTTGATTTCACAGAAGTGTGATTGACTTTGAGTTACATTGTGTTGTTTAAGTGTTCCCTTTATTTTTTTGAGCAGTGTATATTTATTGTCAGCACTTACAACCAATGTTCTACTCTGAGACGCTTTGTGGATACGGCCCTGGTCTATTACTACTGAGATTCCTTTGAATAGCTTATCAGCTGGGGCAAGAGGGAGGGCAATGGCATTTGGAATTTGGAATTTGATTAAACTACCTTGCTTATATAAATGGCAATTTCAACTCCAACCACAACCCCTTAGGATAACCCTCTCCCAACTGACGTGCTTAAAAGGGAACTTATTGACATCATTGTTTTTTTATTGTATACTGTATATGATATGTATATGTATGATTTGTAAATCATTGTCTGTATATTTACAGACAATTTACACTTACATATATAAACATATGCATCTGTATTCATCAATTGTATGTTCTCGAAGAAGATATACACTACCGGTCAAAAGTTTAAAACACCTACTCATTCAAGGGTTTTTCTTTATTTTTACTATTTTCTACATTGTAGAATAATAGTGAAGACATCAAAACTATGAAATAACACATATGGAATCATGTAGTAACCGAAAAAGTGTTAAACACATCAACATATGTAGTAACTATTTGAAGAATCTCAAATATAAAATATATTTTGATTTGTTTAACATTTTTTTGGTTACTACATGATTCCATATGTGTTATTTCAAAGTTTTGATGTCTTCACTATTATTCTACAATGTAGAAAATAGTAAAAATAAAGAAAAACCATTGAATGAGTAGGTGTTCTAAAACTTTGGACCTGTAGTGTACACAGGCATGGTTCATCACAATGAGGAATGGAAGAATGCTGGCTGGAGCTGGAGTGAAGTACAGAACAGACTGAACTATGCCACTTGTAAATAACGTGAAAATGATGCATGATGAGAGTTATTTAGGATTGAGAAAAACGTATAACTATCAAAACTATGTATTTCTATCTTGAACTGTTTACCTGTTTTGTGTCACCTACATTTCAATGCATCATTATCCATTGTATGTATTCCAAATATGCTATTTGAATTTATTTAAATATATTAAAATACACTTTTATATGTATTTATTCAGCATCTGTTGTGTTTTTATACCCCACATATTTTCCGCAAACATTTTCAATCTCAGTCTGTGACCCTAACTCCCAATTTAATAATGTGAAATACAATTAAAGGGGAATGATTCCAATGTGAAATGTCAGAGTCCTACAGTTAAAGGGGAATTAATTCAATTTGAAATGTTGGAGGCCTAAACTAAAACTCATCTGCTGTCAATATCAGGATACGATTAGAGAGCTCTAGTTAGCACAGAAAGTGGTTAGTAGCCTTGACTGCATGCTGACAGTGCATTACGTGTCAGCCAACCAGTGGTTAGCCACACTACAAACTCCATTTAACCAGGTTCCTGTGAAGCAATTTTAGTGAAAGTCCACCACAACATACCTGAGTCTCCTGATTAGCAAGGGGTAGTCTGTGTTTAATGTAATTGTGTATTAAAAACACAGTTTAAAATCATTGTGAGGCGGTTTTCTTCAGTGGTTTAAAGTAACTGTCCAGTGAAAATCATATTTTAAAATGGTAATATTCTGTTAATTCATGCCCAAATAATGTTGTTGACTCGTCCTTTACTTGTAGTTGTGGCCAAAGCATACATGAGAGAAAAACCACTCAGCAAAACCTTCCAAACTTGTTTTTTAAACAAACCTTTTCAAAACGTGCTTGAAAATTGCTTGGAAAATGACATCATCCTCTTTGGCTGAGACAGGCCCGTAGGTCCAGCAGCTTTTCCTTTTTGTCCAAATTTTCAAGTAGACTAGTGGAGACAGAGGCTCAGGAGTGCACTCTACACACAAGCTAACTAGCAAGCCAAGCAATCCACATGTGGTCTTATCAAAAAGGACAGTCTATACAACAACTATCTCAGTTACTTATATTTCAAATCCTATGGTTTGATGTCAAGAGGAAACCTAGTTAGCTGTTGTTGACTGATATACTGTAGGTAGCAGCAGTAGCTACCCAGTACGCAAAAAATATCCTCCTGCTTGCTATTTTGCACTTTCCCTACACCCAAAACTATAAATTCTTACCGCCATGGGCAAGCTAAGTTTGCCGTTGAAGGCGTGATTTGCAACTCGGGTAGCCCCCATTCAAAATACCGTTATAAGCCCTCTGCAGGCCGCTTTTGCATCTCTGGCAAGTTGCCTCAACTTAGAGGACTGCTAAAAGCCCTCGGCAAGCAATCTAGCCATGAGTTCATTTGAAAGACAACAGCAAGTAATTTCTCTAATCTCAAATTCGCCCTGCCAACTTCCAGCTAACCATGGCCAGCTGTTTTTGTTTTTATAAATACCTTACATTTGTTGTGATTTTTATTTTTATTAGATTTATTTCCAATTTAAAAACACAATACAGCCAACAGCTCCCGATCACCAACGTCATACTTCTGCTCCGCCGAGCTTAGCTTCTTAGAGAAGAAGGCACCGGGCCGGAGCTTGGGTGGCGTGCCCGAGCGTTGGGATAGAACAGCGCCTACCCCTACCTCAGACGCGTCCACCACTACGAACGGCAATGAGGGATCGGGATGGACCAGTACCGGGGCTGAGGTGAACAGAGCCTTCAGGGTACTGATAGCCCTGTCAGCCTCAGCAGACCAGCGGAGCCGGGACGGCCCACCCTTCAACAGAGCGGTGATGGGGGCTACGACCTTGCCAAAACCCCGGATAAACCTCCGATAGTAATTGGCAAAGCCAATGAAGCGCTGCACCTCCTTAACTGTGGTTGGAGTCGGCCTATTACGCACGGCTGAAATGCGGTCTCCTTCCATCTCCACACATGAGGTGGTGATGTGGTATCCGAGGAAGGAGACGGATTGTTGGAAGAACAGAAATGTTTCTGCCTTGGCATACAGGTCATGCTCCAACAGTCGCCCAAGCACTCCAGGGACACATGCTCGGCGCGCGTAGCGGTATACACCAGGATGTCATCGATGTAGACCACCACACCGTGACCAAGCATGTCCTGAAACACCTCATTCACAAAGGACTGGAAGATACAGTTGAAGTCAGAAGTTTACATACACCTTAGCCAAATAAATTTCAACTCTGTTTTTCACAATTTCTGACATTTAATCCTTGTAAAAAAAGTTAGGATCACCACTTTATTTTAAGAATGTGAAATATCAGAATAATAGTAGAGAGTGATTTATTTCAGCTTTTAGTTATTTCATCACATTCCCAGTGGGTCAGAAGTTTACATACACTCAATTAGTATTTGGTAGCATTGCCTTTAAATTGTTTAACTTGGGTCAAACGTTTTGGGTAGCCTTCCACAAGCTTCCCACAATAAGTTGGGTGAATTTTGGCCCATTCCTCCTGACAGAGCTGGTGTAACTGAATCGGGTTTGTAGGCCTCCTTGCTCGCACACACTTTTTCAGTTCTGCCCACAAATGTTCTATAGGATTGAGGTCAGGGCTTTGTAATGGCCACTCCAATACCTTGACTTTGTTGTCATTAAGCCATTTTGCCACAACTTTGGAAGTATGCTTGGGGTCATTGTCCATTTGGAAGACCCATTTGCGACCAAGCTTTAACTTCCTGACTGATGTCTTAAGATGTTGCTTCAATATCCACATAATTTTCTTTCCTCATGATGCAATCTATTTTGTGAAGTACACCAGTCCCTCCTGCAGCAAAGCACCAACACAGCATGATGCGGCCACGCCCGTGCTTCACAGTTGGGATGGTGTTCTTCGGCTTGCCCCCTTTTTCCTCCAAAAATAACAATGGTCATTATGGCCAAACAGTTCTATTTTTGTTTCATCAGACCAGAGGACATTTCTCCAAAAAGTATGATATTTGTCCCCATGAGCAGTTGCAAACCGTAGTCTGGCTTTTTTATGGCGGTTTTGGAGTAGTGGTTTCTTCCTTTCTGAGCAGCCTTTCAGGTTATGTCGATATAGGACTCGTTTTACTGTGGATATAGATACTTTTGTACCTGTTTCCTCCAGCATCTTCACAAGGTCATTTGCTGTTGTTCTGGGATTGATTTGCACTTTTCACACCAAGGTATGTTCATCTCTAGGAGACAGAACGTGTCTCCTTCCTGAGCGATATGACGGCTGCATGGTCCGTGGTGTTTATACATGCGTAAAACTAACGTTTTACCATGATGTCAGGCAAGGAGGCACTGAGTTTGAAGGTAGGCCTTGAAATACATCCACAGGTACACCTCCGATTGTCTCAAATGATGTCAATTAGCCTATCAGAAGCTTCTAAAGCCATGACATAATTTTCTGGAATTTTCCAAGCTGTTTAAAGGCACAGTCAACTTAGTGTATGTAAACTTCTGACCCACTGGAAAAGTGAAATAATCTGTCTGTAAACAATTGTTGGAAAAATTACTTGTGTCATGCACAAAGTAGATGTCCTAACCGACTTGCCAAAACTATAGTTTGTCAACAATACATTTGTGGAGTGGTTGAAAAACGAGTTTTATTGACTCCAACCTAAGTGTATGTAAAGTTCTGACTTCAACTGTATATGGAGGGTGGATGGTTAAATGCGTAGCAGAGGACTCTGAACAAGTGTGGGTTTGTGCTACCTGGGGTGACGCGAGAGTGCCCTGCCTGTCACCTCCAGAACCAGAAGAACTCTGACGACATCATGCAGCAGAATGTCCTCTTCTGCCAGAAGAGTGACACTGGATCTGTCGTCCTCCGTTCTCCCGGAACGCTACACCACCCACCTCCATCGGAACGTGAGGCTGGGTGAGGGGGGTGAAACGGGCAGGCCCCTTCCAGGACGTCCTCTCGAAGCCAGTAGGTTGTCCAACCGGATGGCCATGTCCACCAGTTGGTCGAAGGTCAGACTGGTATCCCGGCAGGCTAGCTCCCTTCGGACGTCCTCACGCAGGCTGCATCGGAAATGGTCGATGAGGGACCACTCGTTCCACCCGGACCCAGCCGCTAGGGTTCTAAACTCCAGGACAAAATCTTAAGCAGTCCTCGTCCCCTGCCTCAGATGGAACAGACGCTCGCCCGCCTCTCTTCCTTTGGGGGGATGATCAAAGACTGCACGGAAGAGGTGAGCAAACTCTCAGTAGCTGTCCAATGCGTCTCCTCTTTTACTTCAGACCGCGTTGGCTCACTCCAGGGCTTTCCCCGGGAGGCAGGAGACGAGGGCGGACACCTTCTCCCGATCCGATGGAGCAGGGCTGATGGTGTTGAAGTAGAGGTCCAACTGCAGGAGGAAACCCTTGCAGAGGGCAGCTGTCCCGTCGTATTCCCTCGGTAGAGACAGGTGAATACTCCTGGTTGCTGGTGTATGGGTGGCTGGATCCGGTCGCTCAGCTGGTTCTGCAGGGTCGGATCCTCTCCCCTCAGGCGCTGGACGGCCTGGAGAACCCAATCCATTGCTTCGCCCAAGCTGGCTAACATGGTGGAATGCTCCCAGACCTGCTCAATGACTCCAGGCATATTCCCCGCTCCTGCTGACTCCATGCTGTTTGGGTGTGTTATTCTGTAACAAGGTGAGTTGGACGGAGCCAGGCGCAGGACATGTGAATCAAAGAATAGGGTTTATTTGGCCAATACAGCGGTCCGCAGCAATGTGTAAACCAAATACAGTGCGACTTAAATGCGTACTGGGAAAACAAAACACACGGGTGAATATTCTGCCGATAAAAGTAACATAATGCTCAACATGAGCTAGCGACACCTCCACATGGAACAATAACACACAAAGACATGGGGGAGCAGAGGGAATAATTATACAGAGATTGATGAGGGGATATGTACCAGGTGTGTGTGAAAAACAAGACAAAAACAAATGGAATGATGAAAAGAGGAGCGGCAGTGGCTAGAAGGCCGGTGACGACGAATGCCGAAGCCTGCCCGAACAAGGAGATGAGGCAGCTTCGGAGGGAGTCGTGACACACACGTGGACATAATGAATTTAAAATCATTGAGGATGACACAAAAAAGTTATACACCTCATAATTTATAGTTTAAGTAGATTAATGATATTGATTATGCCCACAAATAGCAAACATGTTTGTCACTCCCGAGTGGCGCAGTGGTGCTAGCTGCTAGTGCTAGCTGTGCCACTAGAGATCCTGGTTCGAATCCAGTCTCTGTCGTAGCCGGCTGCGACCGGGAGACCCATGGGGCGGTGCAAA
Source organism: Coregonus clupeaformis (assembly GCF_020615455.1). Lineage (NCBI taxonomy): Eukaryota > Metazoa > Chordata > Actinopteri > Salmoniformes > Salmonidae > Coregonus > Coregonus clupeaformis. The sequence continues at coordinate 23,812,694 of NC_059192.1, forward strand.
ATTGGCCCAGCGTCGTCCAGGGTAGGGGAGGGAATGGCCTGCAGGGATGTAGCTCAGTTGGTAGAGCATGGTGTTTGCAACGCCAGGGTTGTGGGTTCGTTTCCCACGGGGGGCCAGTATGATTATTATTTTTTTTTAATAATGTATGCACTCACTAAAATGTAAGTCGCTCTGGATAAGAGCGTCTGCTAAATGACGTAAATGTAAAATGTCATTTATTTGATATAGGCTACTATATTTGAGGCAATACAAACTGTTCCTTTCTAGCAATAAATTGATTTGCTTTCTTAAAAGATGCCACTCCCTAAACAGCCTCACCCACTTGAAGAAAAGTGTTGATCACTGTCTTTAAGGGTGAAATTGTCTATGGTCATGAAACCAATTCTAGCCTTTTAGGCCATTAATTCATAGCCTACATGAAAATGTCATTACTAAATTGCATTACTTCAAACTATGTTCAAATCGAAGCCACATCCAATGTTGCAACTTGCAGTAAATAATTTACATTGCAAGTTTTTAAATGAGGAATCCATAGCCATTTAATTGGGAGGATGGTAGCCTTTTGAACTGTGAATAATAATAGTGGTCTACCCACTTTTTACCCTCCTTTGCCCAAGTAATGTTATTTGCATTAAGGTTTTTGATATAGGCAAGTCGATGATTCATACTCTTAATCCTGCCAATAGAGAAATGTACACTACGTACAGTAGGTGGCAGCGGTTTGTGGGGATCTAGATGTGATGCCTAGCTTAGAAAGAATGCATTAATGATTAAACATAATAGGTTTGTACTGTACTGATATAAATTGTTTCACATAACAAGCTGTGATTCATGTGAGGAGCTGTTAGGGAGTAGGGGGAGATAAGAACTTGTGTCTCAAATGTCTCACATACACGAACACTGCCTCTTTGTTAAACCGCGCTCAAGGACATGTGTACTGCAAAAGTGCCGACTCTCTACAGGTTGTGATGATAACAACTTATGCCTGGCAACAGTGTGCAACAGTAAAGCGCCAAGGGGCTGGGACCAGCCTGTGCGCCAACGATTGGCTGAGTAAGTCTAAACCACGCTCAGTCTCTACCCTGATAGGGCCAGCAGGGAGCGGGAACTATCTCTGTCAGAGTATTTGAAGAAGAACTTAGAACAATGGATCAGTTCTCTGAGTGCCCTGCGTGGTATTTCAGTGGACCCGTATATACGAACATCATATTTACCATTGAAGTGTTTTGCATTAATTAAAATACTAGTCTATTTTAACAATTGGCAACTTAACAATGGGTGACCTCCGACTGTGATCTGGTAGCGGAACTTCGCTGGAATTAATCCATTCCATTGGACATCGCTGTCGTCGGACGGTGTGTTTCACAAAGTGCCCGGGCTTCTAAAAACAGGTAAGCAGACACCTATTGTTATGTAACTGTCACGGTTTCGGCCGAGGCTGCTCCTCCTCCTGGTTCGGGCAGGCTTCGGCGTTCGCCGTCCCCGGAGTACTAGCTGCCACCGCTCTATGTTTCTGTGTTTGATTGCTTTTGTCTGTCTGTCACACCTGTGTCTGTTTGGGAGTTGATTACGTGTCTTATAAGTTCCGTGTTGTGATCTAGGGTATTTGTGTGTTGTTATTCTGTTGCCACTGTGTTTATGATACGTGTTTGTTTTCCGTGTCATTTTTCCATGTTTAGTGTTTTACGCGTGTGCGTAATTTTCCCTCGCCACTTCGTGTTTTCGAGGTCGGGGTTTTGTGCTCGTGTTATTGAGACTATTAAAAGTCTTGTTGGACTAAACCTCTGTTTCCTGCGCTTGACTCCTCCACCACATCCACGACGGAATAGTGACAGAACAACACACCATCATGGAGTCAGCAGGAACAGCGGCGGCACTCGAATCCCTGCTGGACCGGATCAACTTCCAGGACGCCATGATCCGGCAACTCGGGACCGCCATGGACGAGGTGTCCAACACTCTGCGCCGATTGGTGAACCCTGAGGTGGCCAAGGACCCTTACAACATCGCATCACCAACGGCCAGTCCTCCTCTCTCAGCACCGGAACCCAGTGGCATTCGGCTCTCACTCCCGAGGGCATATGACGGTTCTGCAGCCGGGTGTCAGGGATCCCTCCTGCAGGTAGAACTTTACCTTGCCACCATACACCCGGCGCCCTCGGGATACGAGAGCGTCTCCGCCCTCATCTCCTGTCTCTCCGGCAAGGCGTTGGAGTGGGCCAACGCCGAATGGAGGGGAATAGACCATCACCTACGCGGAGTTCTCCCGCCACTTCAGGGCTGTCTTCGATCATCCCCCTGAGGGGAAAGCGGCGGGAGAGCGTCTATTCCACCTCCGACAGGGGAAGAGGAGCGCACAGGAGTTCGCACTGGAGTTCCGGACACTAGCGGCGGATGCGGGGTGGAGTGAGAGGGCCCTCATCGACCAGTACCGGTGTAGTCTACGAGGGGACGTTCGTCGGGAGCTGGCCTGCAGGGACACCAACCTGTCGTTTGACCAGTTGGTGGACATTTCCATCCGTCTGGATACCCTGCTGGCTACCCGCGGACGTCCCCGAGTGGGGGGTCGTCCAGTCCACCCTCCAGCACCCCCGAGCCGATTCCCATGGAGCTAGGGGTGCTGGCGCTAGAGAGAGGAGGAGAGGGAACCCGAGGGGGCCATCCCCTGCACCACCTGCGGTCGTGGAGGACACACTGCGGCCAGGTGCTGGGGAGGGTCTCCTGGGAGAGGTGACAACAGGCCACGCACTGGGGAGTCATTTCAGGTGAGTAGGCGCCCCACTCACCCAGAGCTCTCTGTTGGTCACATGAGTATTCCTGTGAGGTTTCCACAGGTGGCACCTCATTCCCAGCATAAGGCGCTAGTAGATTCAGGCGCAGCTGGGAACTTTATTGATCGGGCATTTTGTAGTAGGTTAGGGATTCCCCTTCGGCCGGTAGACGATCCATTTCCTGTCCACGCATTAGACAGCCGGCCGTTGGGGTCGGGCCTGATCAGGGAGGTCACAGCACCACTGACGATGACGACGCAGGGGGGTCATGAGGAGATCATTCAGTTTTATCTGATTGACTCTCCTGCGTACCCGTGGTGTTGGGCCTTCCTGGTTAAGCACCCATGATCCTACCATAGCGTGGCAACAGAGGGCTCTTATGGAGTGGTCTGCTCAGTGTGTAGGGAGATGTCTAGGTGTTTCCGTAGGGGCGACCTCGGTAGAGAGTCCGAACCAAGTGCCCGCACTGCGCATTCCCCCGAGTATGAGGATTTAGCACTCGTGTTTAGCAAATCGAGGGCAACAAGGCTACCTCCTCATAGACAGGGGGACTGTGCGATAAATCTCCAAACAGGAGCGGCTCTTCCACGGAGTCATGTGTATCCCCTGTCTCAAGAGGAGACAGCGGCTATGGAGACATACATAGCCGAGTCCTTGGCACAGGGATACATACGGTCCTCTACTTCCCCAGTCTCCTCGAGTTTCTTCTTTGTGAAGAAGAAGGACGGGGATTGCGCCCGTGTATTGATTATCGTAGTCTCAATCAGATCACAGTTAAATACAGCTACCCACTTCCACTGATTGCGACGATGACGGAATCATTACGCGGAGCGCGGTTCTTCACAAAGTTGGATCTCAGGAGCGCGTACAATCTGGTGCGCATTAGGGAGGGGGGATGAATGGAAGACAGCATTTAGCACCACCTCGGGTCATTACGAGTATCTCGTCATGCCATACGGGTTAATGAATGCTCCGTCAGTCTTCCAATCCTTTGTTGACGAGATTTTCCGGGACATGCATGGGCAGGGGGTAGTAGTTTACATCGACGACATCCTAGTGTACTCTGCTACTCGAGCCGAGCATGTAGCCCAGGTGCGCCGAGTGTTGAGAAGACTGTTGGAGCATGACTTGTATGTCAAGGCAGAGAAATGCCTGTTCTTCCAGGAGTCCGTCTCCTTTTTTGGGTTATCGGTTGTCCGCGTCTGGTGTGGAGATAGAGGTAGACCGGGTATCGGCCGTGCGTAATTGGCAAACTCCAACCACTGTAAAAGAGGTGCAGCAGTTCTTGGGTTTTGCTAATTACTACCGGAGGTTTATTCGGGGTTTTGGACAGGTTGCAGCTCCCATTACGTCCCTGCTAAAGGGGGGTCCGGTTCGTTTGCGGTGGTCGGCTGAGGTGGACAGGGCATTTGTCAAACTTAAGAACCTGTTCACCTCGGCTCCGGTGCTGGCGCATCCGGATCCCTCTTTACCATTCCAGGTTGAGGTAGACGCGTCCGAGACCGGTATTGGGGCAGTCCTGTCACAACGGTCCGGCGCGCCACCTAAACTCCGCCCCTGTGCTTTCTACTCGAAGAAGCTCAGCTCGGCGGAGCGCAACTATGATGTTGGGGACAGGGAGCTGTTAGCCGTAGTCCAAGCCCTAAAGGTGTGGAGGCATTGGCTTGAGGGGGCTCAACACCCTTTCCTCATTCTGACTGATCACCGTAACCTGGAGTACATCCGGGCAGCTAGGAGATTGAACCCTCGTCAGGCTAGGTGGAATATGTTCCTAACCCGGTTTGTTTTTAAGATCACATACATCCCAGGGTCCCAGAATGGTAAGGCAGACGCCCTGTCCTGGCGGTATGACACGGAGGAGAGGTCCAACGAGCCTACTTCCATATTGCCGGAATCTTGTTTGGTGGCTCCGGTAGTATGGGAGGTCGATACGGAAATCGAGCGGGCACTGCGTACCGACCCTACTCCCCCGAGTGTCCTGTGGGGGCGGACGTACGTTCCGCTCGAGGTCCGTGATCGTCTTATTTATTGGGCTCATACATCACCCTCCTCTGGACATCCAGGTATTGGCCGGACCGTGCACTGTCTTAGCATGAAATACTGGTGGCCAACGTTAGCTAGGGATGTGAGGGTTTATGTCTCCTCCTGCTCGGTGTGTGCCCAGTGTAAGGCGCCTAGACATTTGCCCAGGGGTAAGCTACATCCCCTGCCCGTTCCATAACGACCATGGTCCCACCTATCGGTGGATTTCGTAACTGACCTACCCCCTCCCAGGGGAATACCACCATATTGGTCGTTGTGGATCGGTTTTCCAAGGCCTGTCGTCTCCTTCCCATGCCGGGTCTCCCTACTGCCCTACAAACCGCTGAGGCCCTATTTACCCATGTGTTCTGGCACTATGGGGTCCCCGAGGATATTGTGTCTGACCGAGGTCCCCAGTTCACTTCCAGAGTTTGGGGAGCGTTCATGGAACGGTTGGGGGTCTCGGTAAGCCTTACCTCGGGGTACCACCCAGAGAGTAATGGGCAGGTGGAACGTGTCAACCAGGATGTGGGTAGGTTTTTGAGGTCCTATTGCCGGGACCGGCTGGAGGAGTGGTCGAGGTTCATCCCCTGGGCAGAGATGGCCCAGAACTCTCTCCGCCACTCCTCCACCAACTTAACACCTTTCCAGTGTGTTTTAGGTTATCAGCCGGTCCTGGCACCGTGGCACGAGAGCCAGATCGAGGCCCCTGCGGTGGACGAGTGGATTCGGCGCTCGGAAGAGACGTGGGACGCTGCCCATGTCCATCTGCAGCGTGCCATCCGTCAACAAAAGGCGAGCGCCGATCGCCACCGCAGTGAGGGACCGGTGTACGCACCGGGAGATCGAGTCTGGCTCTCGACTCGAAACCTGCCCCTCCGCCTGCCCTGCCGGAAGCTGGGTCGGCGGTTTGTGGGGCCCTTCAAAGTCCTGAGAAGATTGAACGAGGTGTGTTACAGGTTACAACTGCCAATTGAGTATAAAAATATTAACCCCTCGTTCCATGTGTCTCTTCTCAGGCCGGTGGTAGCTGGCCCACTCCAAGAAGATGAGATAGGAGAGACCCCTCCGCCCCCTTTGGACATCGAGTGGGTCCCGGCGTACAGGGTCCGGACCATCTTGGACTCGAGGCGCCGGAGGAGTGGTCTCCAGTATCTCGTGGAGTGGGAGGGGTACGGTCCGGAGGAACGGTGCTGGGTGCCCAGGAGGGACATACTCGATCCATCCCTCCTGACTGAGTTTCACCATGGGCATCCCACGCGCCCGGGTCCGCTTCCTCCTGGCCGTCCCCGGGGTCAAGGGGGGGGTACTGTCACGGTTTCGGCCGAGGCTGCTCCTCCTCCTGGTTCGGGCAGGCTTCGGCGTTCGCCGTCCCCGGAGTACTAGCTGCCACCGCTCTATGTTTCTGTGTTTGATTGCTTTTGTCTGTCTGTCACACCTGTGTCTGTTTGGGAGTTGATTACGTGTCTTATAAGTTCCTGATTAGGCCCTAATTAATAAAACAACACTGGCTATAATTTACCAGCACACATTTAATTCACATCCCTATCATTTTTGAACTATGTACTGTCTCTCACCCCTTCCCCCCCCTTGCTCCTTCCTACACAACGGGGGAGGCGCGGGGACCCTGCAACACATCCTCAGACCCTTCTAGAACACTTCCACTCAAGCCATCTAATTCAACCTTCCACATCTCTCAATCCACGTAGTAATCTAGGTCTATAGTCCCAATGCGAAAGCTTTACCCACTGTCCCTACCTGTGTTCGAACCAGGGACCCTCTACATACATTGCCAGTCACCCCACACATTCCGCGATGCTTTCAAAGTACGCCAAACAACCACTTCCATATCCCACAACCAGCCACGTCATCACTCCCGATTAGCCAGCCCTCTCATCTCAAACACCCTAGTAGCAAAAATAAAACACACTCTCTAACAGCGTTCTGCATTTACCTCTATCATCGGGTTTAAAAACGAACGTAACAACATTAACCATCCTCTATTGCTGTAGTAACGTCTTGTTTGGTTCAGTTTATTTATTACGGAGTGTCCATTATACTTCTCTATTCTCAGTAATTTAACTCTCACCTCATTCAGTAACACAAAATAATGCTATCTCTCCCTTCACCCATTCTCTATTGAACAAGTGAGTCTTTCTATTTAACCCCAAAACACGCTACAAATCGTCCATTCAACATCACCAAACCAAAGACTCCGTAGCATCCGGTCACCACCCACACCAGCCGTTGAATTCACTCATACACACAGACTTCACCTCATGCCACCGAAATGCCCAACAAAACATAATAGTTCTATGGAGCCCCCTATTGGCTCTACACTGTTTATACATTACTTCCATACCCACATTAGTTATGGTCCGATTACCCATTAAACCTTATCACATGATCAAACAATGGCACAACCTTAAACTCATATGGGGCGGCAGGCAGCTTAGTGACCAATAGCGCCGCGCCAACAACCGAGAGGTCGCTGGTTCCAATCCCTGAGCCGACCAGGCGAAAAATCTGCCGATGTGCCCCTGAGCAAGGCACTCAACCCCAATCGCTCCCATAAGTCGCTCTGGACCAGAGCGTCTGCCAAATGACCAAAAATGCAAATGTAAATATTCTCTACTTTCTCACCCATGATGTAGGTCTACGTTCGGGTGAGCAAGTTCATACGTATATATCGTTAGAAATGTATAGGTACCTCTCAAACAATCGCCCCGTGGTGGCGCCCCCCAGTCTCTCCTGACTTCTCCAAAAGCCACACTCTCGCTGTCTCCAGCCCCTCCCCTCCTGTGTCCAGTCGTAAAAGGCTTTGTCTGCTTTTCGTTTTAGCGTTTCCAATATTCTGCTGTTATTTAAAGTACGTTAGTCTATTTATTTAAATCAAATTATTCACACCTAATTAGTTAAAGTCGGTGCATATTTATATTTCAACGATAAACCAAATTATTTCAGTCTAATTATTTAACCAATATTTTGCAGGGTCAAACATCAAACGTTAAATCAAATAATAAACCAAATTGCCTCAACATAATTATTTAATTCCAGTATTATGTTATTTCAAACACCAACGTTACAGTTCAGTTATATCAGTTCAAACGTTTCAGTTTAGTCATACTAGTTATTCATTATCTTTACCTTTACATTGTCAAATTCAACATCGCCTACTATCCTCCTCATAATCTAAAAAATACTCTGCTGAACCCTCGAAGTTACGGACCTTGCCAGTCGCTAGTATTTATCTAAAATTTCCTGAACCTAGCCGTACCCTCGTAGTTACGGACCTTGCTGGTGTAATTCTTTGAACCTAGCCGTACCCTCGTAGTTACGGACCTTGCCGATAGCAATTACTAAGTCAATTATTCCCTGTATCTTCGAACCTAGCCGTACCCTCGTAGTTACGGACCTTGCCGATAGATTTCAGTATTTTCTCCGAACCTAGCCGTACCCCCGTAGTTACGGACCTTGCCGGTAGAACAATACTCTATGGTACCATGGTTTAACATCACATTCACCAAAGGTTTGCATGTCACAATATGGTGCTTATCTACTCATAATAATTCCATAATTTAGTTCACTTACATCAAACAGGTGTTTCACAAAATTACTTTGGATAAAGCCAATGTGCAGAACTTTAGTTATATAACAATAGGTGTCTGCTTACCTGTTTTTAGTAGTCCGGACTCTTTGTGAAACACACCGTCCAATGACAGAGATGTCCAATGGGCCGGACAATACTCAGCGAAGTCCCTTCTACCAGATCACAGTCGGTGGTCACCAATTGTTAAGTTGCGTCAATTCAAATCTGGTATTAGGAACAAAAGAGGTCAATACACGTCTTCTAAAATAGACTAGTATTTTAATTAATGCAAACCACTTCAATGGTAAATATGATGTTCGTATATACGGGTCCACTGAAATACCACGCAGGGCACTCAGAGAACTGATCCATTGTTCTAAGTTATTCTTCAAATACTCTGACAGAGATAGTTCCCGCTCCCTGCTGGCCAATCAGAGTAGAGACTGAGCGTGGTTTAGACTTACAGCCTGTGCGCCAATCGTTGGCGCACAGGCTGGTCCCAGCCCCTTGGCGCTTTACCGTTGCACACTGTTGCCAGGCATAAGTTGTTATCATCACAACCTGTAGAGTCAGCACCCATAGACACTGGTCCCCTGTACTCCTTGTACCTACGTCCTTGGACGGTTCACAGATCAAAGAGGTAGTGTTCGTGTATGCGAGACACAAGTTCTTATCTCCCCCTACTACCTAAAACAGCTCCTCACATGAATCACAGCTGGTTATGTGAAACAGTTTATATCAGTACAGTACAAACCTATTATGTTTAATCATTAATGCATTCTTTCTAAGCTAGGCATCACATCTAGATCCCCACATTTCCCACGGGGGGCCAGTATGAAAAATTTATGCACTCACTAACTGTAAGTCGCTCTGGATAAGAGCGTCTGCTAAATGAAAAACAAATCAATCCCCCAAACCGAGAGTGATTGACCGTCATCTTGAACTTCTTCCATTTTCTAATAATTGCGCCAACAGTTGTTGCCTTCTCACCAAGCTGCTTGCTGCTTGCCTATTGTCCTGTAGCCCATCCCAGCCTTGTGCAGGTCTACAATTTTATCCCTGATGTCCTTACACAGCTCTCTGGTCTTGGCCATTGTGGAGAGGTTGGAGTCTGTTTTATTGAGTGTGTGGACAGGTGTCTTTTATACAGGTAACGAGTTCAAACAGGTGCAGTTAATACAAGTAATGAGTGGAGAACAGGAGGGCTTCTTAAAGAAAAACGAACAGGTCTGTGAGAGACGGAATTCTTACTGGTTGGTAGGTGATCAAATACTTATGTCATGCAATAAAATGCAAATTAATTAATTAAAAATCATACAATGTGATTTTCTGGATTTTTGTTTTAGATTTCGTCTCTCACAGTTGAAGTGTACCTATGATAAATATTACAGACCTCTACATGCTTTGTAAGTAGGAAAACCTGCAAAATCGGCAGTGTAAATGTAAATGTATCAAATACTTGTTCTCCCACTGTATATATATACATATATACATACAATATATATATATATATATATATATATATATATATATATATATATATATATATATATATATATATATATATATATATATATATATACAGTGGGGGAAAAAGTATTTAGTCAGCCAACAATTGTGCAAGTTCTCCCACTTAAAAAGATGAGAGAGGCCTGTAATTTTCATCATAGGTACACGTCAACTATGACAGACAAATTGAGGAAAAAAAATCCAGAAAATCACATTGTAGGATTATTTATAAATGTATTTGCAAATTATGGTGGAAAATAAGTATTTGGTCACCTACAAACAAGCAAGATTTCTGGCTCTCACAGACCTGTAACTTCTTCTTTAAGAGGCTCCCCTGTCCTCCACTCGTTACCTGTATTAATGGCACCTGTTTGAACTTGTTATCAGTATAAAAGACACCTGTCCACAACTTCAAACAGTCACACTCCAAACTCCACTATGGCCAAGACCAAAGAGCTGTCAAAGGACACCAGAAACAAAATTGTAGACCTGCACCAGGCTGGGAAGACTGAATCTGCAATAGGTAAGCAGCTTGGTTTGAAGAAATCAACTGTGGGAGCAATTATTAGGAAATGGAAGACATACAAGACCACTGATAATCTCCCTCGATCTGGGGCTCCACGTAAGATCTCACACCGTGGGGTCAAAATGATCACAAGAACGGTGAGCAAAATCCCAGAACCACACGGGGGGACCTAGTGAATGACCTGCAGAGAGCTGGGACCAAAGTAACAAAGCCTACCATCAGTAACACACTACGCCGCCAGGGACTCAAATCCTGCAGTGCCAGACGTGTCCCCCTGCTTAAGCCAGTACATGTCCAGGCCCGTCTGAAGTTTGCTAGAGTGCATTTGGATGATCCAGAAGAGGATTGGGAGAATGTCATATGGTCAGATGAAACCAAAATAGAACTTTTTGGTAAAAACTCAACTTGTCGTGTTTGGAGGACAAATAATGCTGAGTTGCATCCAAAGAACACCATACCTACTGTGAAGCATGGGGGTGGAAACATCATGCTTTGGGGCTGTTTTTTCTGCAAAGGGACCAGGACGACTGATCCGTGTAAAGGAAAGAATGAATGGGGCCATGTATCGTGAGATTTTGAGTGAAAACCGCCTTCCATCAGCAAGGGCATTGAAGATGAAACGTGGCTGGGTCTTTCAGCATGACAATGATCCCAAACACACCGCCCGGGCAACGAAGGAGTGGCTTCGTAAGAAGAATTTCAAGGTCCTGGAGTGGCCTAGCCAGTCTCCAGATCTCAACCCCATAGAAAATCTTTGGAGGTAGTTGAAAGTCTGTGTTGCCCAGCGACAGCCCCAAAACATCACTGCTCTAGAGGAGATCTGCATGGAGGAATGGGCCAAAATACCAGCAACAGTGTGTGAAAACCTTGTGAAGACTTACAGAAAACGTTTGACCTGTCATTGCCAACAAAGGGTATATAACAAAGTATTGAGAAACTTTTGTTATTGACCAAATACTTATTTTCCACCATAATTTGCAAATAAATTCATTAAAAATCTTACAATGTGATTTTCTGGAGAAAAAAAATCTCATTTTGTCTGTCATAGTTGACGTGTACCTATGATGAAAATTACAGGCCTCTCTCATCTTTTGAAGTGGGAGAACTTGCACAATTGGTGGCTGACAAAATACTTTTTTCCCCCACTGTAGTACAACTGTAACAGGTGATAACTATACAACAGAACAGATTAACATGAATTATATTTACTCTCACGGGTGGCTATAAAGAACAATCTGAAAGCCACGACCCTACTAAACTATATATCCAGTCTTCTTATCTGACCCGCTGGGGCATATCTCAATAACTCAGCATTAACAATCCAACCTTGCTCTTTTTAAAGAAAACATCCCAAGTGTCCCAACGCCTGCAACCTAGCAGTTTGGCCAACCAAACAACCCAGCATTTTTTAGAGCGTGGTATCAATGTCAGATCAGATAAATCACTGGTTAATTCTTGTGACAGCATTGCAACAAAGACACGGAACTTGCGGGTAACCTGCAGGTTACTGCTGGATTTCTTAACATGCTACTAATGGGAGATTACACGGAGCTCTGACCCTGGTTGTAACGAAGAAACTGCTGAACCAGCTGATCTGACGTGTCAAACCGTCTTGATACTAGACAGTGGAAATGGCATGGGAAATGGTCATTGTCTGCGTTCTCTACTCCCGCCCCAATGAAGTAGCATCAGGAACAACTAAATCGAAATTGGAAAAAGATACATGGAAGAATATGACATCATTAACTGAAATAAAATGATTTAGACTGGAAATTACGATGATTTGGTCAACGTTTATTTGCAGACAATTACTAAGCCAAAGTATGCCTACTTTGAGCCTACTCTTCTACGAAAATAAAGTTATTGAAGACCAACTTTGAATGAATTAGCACATTGTAAATGAAAGTGATAAGGAATGCAGCAACGTGTCAATTTAAATATAATTATAAAACAAAGCACTTTGCATCTGTTTCTTTGGTTAAGATAACGACTTCCAAATAATAAGAAATTACTCTGTCTACCACATTTCTTTCCAATTCAGACATTGTTTCTTCAATAAAGTACAATATTCCAGGCCTAATGGCCATGTAGTATTGTAAGAAAACATAAAGGTTCACTACTGAGTGTTATCACATTGTTCTACAAATAAATGAATAATCTAGGCTATCCACACAACATAGGACATGTGCTCTACACTACCAGCCTAGCTATGAACACGATAAAAAACATTTTAATATAATTTGTGCAACTTTAAATAGATTTATTAGAATAAAACATAATTTCATTCAAAATACAACATCCAGAGCGACTTACAGTTAGTGAGTGCATACATTTTTATTTTTTATACTGGAATCGAACACACAACCCTGGCGTTGCAAACGCCATGTTCTACCAACTGAGCTACATCCCCTGAGCTACATTAATGGATGAAATACTGTAAACAAAAATGTATCCTACATCAATCAATCAATCAAATGTTATTTATAAAGCCCTTTTAACATCAGTAGATGATTTCTTCCATTCATAAAATGTATATTGGTATGCTCATTGTCATATAGATTTGTCGTGGTAAACGAGGTAATGAAATACTTTATTTCAGTTGTACGGAATGATTGTGAAATAAATAAATCTCCCTTAGTCTGCTCAAATAGTGAGATTAAATTGTTCCTATGATAATACCCACCAGAGGGCGAAATTGTATTGAAATATTTTGCCTGCAATCCGGACTAAAAGATAACCCCGACATCCGTGTTATGGAGCGGTAAATCGGTGGTGGATGATGGTTGCAATTGAGATCAGCTGTGCAGGTGATTTTTCTCTCGTATTGGTGGTTTAACGAGAGAGCAGATGGCAATACTCTAGGGACCATCAGTGGTTGCAATTGGCCCTGTGCGTTTTACGTTGCGATCAAGCTTATTTTAGCACACAGGTGCATGTAATCCGTAAATGTCGTTATAAGAAAACCAGCGCAACACAGTTGGCCGAAAGGTTTTAACCATGTTTTGAAGCTATACAGAGTTTGTTTACAATTACATTGTTTATTCTGTAAGTAATGTAGTAATACAAGCCTGGATTTTGGGTTCTGATGGGGTTAGACAGTTGAAGTAAGCTCATGTGGCATGTATAAGTTATATTCTTGAAGAGAATGGCTATACAATTAATTTAGAAGTCCAAAAATTGATGTAGCAATCAAAGATTGCCCCTTTAAGAGAAAGACCGTACTATTGGGAATGGAATGTGCCGAAATTAGAAACCACAGGGCAGTTAATTTGAAATATTGTGGCATATTGTTAGGCTGATAAAGTACCTCTCCATTTTGAAGCCTATTTAAGGAGAAATTAAATCTAGCCATGGGTGTAGTTGGTTGCAGGGCTGTGCACAGAATTCTGGTGGGGCAGGTGCTCAATGTGCAAAAAGGGTGCACTCTTAGAAAATACGGTTCCAAAAGGGTTCTTTGCGGAGAGGTAGGGTTCTACCAATAACCGTTTTCACCTGAGGAATCCTTTTTGGAAGACAAGGGTTCTTTGTAAGGCAAAGGGTTCTATCTAGAACCTTTAACATCCTAAGAACCGTTTTTGGAATAAAGGGTTCTTTGATGATTCTTTGGACGGCAAGAAGGATTCTTTGGAAGGCATTAAGGGTTCTACATAGAACCCTTCTGAATCTTAATAAGCTTTTTTATTGTATTCTTTACATTTATTTTAAATAGTGCCTTAGCATTAGTGTTTACCTCAGTGTTTAAACTTTAACATCAGGAGTTTGAGTAAGCTAATAACTTTATGTGAATATTTGAGCATGTACATAGTTGATATATTTGCCATGCAATGACATAGTTGATATAGTATTGACATAGTATTTTCTTTGATTTCATTGAGCAGAGAGTAGGACCACGAATGCCCCAGTAGTGATGGGTAGTCTCCTTTCACGACGTAGAGTGGCAGCTTTTCAATTTGTCAGTTTAACTGAAACGTTTAACTGTGACCTCAGTGATACCTCTCACGGCAACAGATTCACCAAGTCTTTAACATGTGTGCTGGCTGAAGTGGAAGGTGTTTCAATGTCTTTTTGTAGACTGTGTGTGACAGAAGAGCTAAAGCTGCCCCTGTGTCAATCTCCATACGCATTGGCTGCCCCTCTAGCAAGGGAGAGACGTCGTAGCCGTGCGCCCCCCCCCCCAGCATCAGCCAGTATATTCAGTGTGACTTCGCCTGATGAGTCACTCACCTCAGTGTTCTCCTGTTTCATTGGAATGTCTCTTTCTTGTTTTCAGTCTTTGTCATTTTCTCTGAGCTCTTTTTGTTTCTGCAGGCTCGTTCAATGTGGCCCTTTTTACCACAGGATCGGCAATCCATGTCCTTATGGAACAGCGGGGACTGTGAAGCAACACAAAAATAGGTACAGACACATGCATACACACGATAACATACGCACTATACACACACGTACACATGGAGTTTGTACTGTAGATATGTGGTAGTGGTGGAGTAGGGGCCTGAGGGCACACAGTGTGTTGTGAAATCTGTGAATGTATTGTAATGTTTTTAAAATTGTATAAACTGCCTTAATTTTGCTGGACCCCAGGAAGAATAGCTGCAGCTTTGGCAGCAGCTAATGGGGATGCATAATAAATACAAATACACCAGCATGTAGACGCCTGATGTTGCTCCTTGCCACAGTGGAAGCATGTGCCTTGATTTTCCTCTCTGATGTTCCGTTGCAACTCTTTGCACTCGTCCTGATTAACTCAACTGCTGAGCCTCTTTAGCAGCTAGTTCCATGGACACACTGACTTAATTGGCCTTTACACTGACTTCAATGGCCTTTGCTGTCACGATCGTCTAATGAGGGAGACCAAGGCGCAGCGTTGCGGGTGAACATATTTATATTTATTACTAGATCACACGATCAAAACAAAGAACGAAACGTGAAGTCCTTCGATACCAAACCAAAAGGAACAAGAAACCACAAAACACAAAGTGCAAGACAAACAGTTAAATATGGCTCCCAATCAGAGACACCCAGCTGACACTCGTTGCCTCTGATTGGGAGTCACTCAGCCCAACATAGAAAATTAAACATAGACTTACACACCCTGGCTCAACATAACATAGTCCCCAGAGCCAGGGCGTGACAGTACCCCCCCCCAAAGGCGCGGACTCCGGCCGCGCCAAACAACCACAACAGGGGAGGGACCGGGTGGGCACTCCGCCTCGGCGGCGGATCCGGCTCGGACATGACCCAGGCACGGGTTGTGCTGGACTGACGACGCACACTCCTGGCTTGATGCGTGGAGGAGGAACGGGCCGGACCGGGCTGACGGGCGCACCCCTGACTTGGTGCGGGAGCAGGAATGAGCCGGACCGGGCTGACGACGCACACCACTGACCCGGTGCGGGGAGCTTGGACGGGCCGGACCGGGCTGGCGACGCGCACTCACAGACTTGGTGCGGAGAGCAGGAACGGGCCGGACAGGGCTGACGACGCACACCACTGCCTTGGTGCGGAAGCTTGGATGGGCCGGACTGGGCTGGCGACGCGCACCACAGACTTGGTGCGGAGAGCAGGAACGGGCCGTGCCGGACTGACGACGCACACCACTGGCTTGGTGCGGGAAGCTTGGATGGGCCGGGCTGGGCTGACGACGCGCACCACTGACTTGGTGGGAATGGCAGGAACAGGCCGGACCGTACTGGGGACACACACCACTGGCCCCACGCAGGGATCAGGAACGGGCCGGACCGGACTGGTAACACACCCCAGTACCTCTCGCCGTGCCTCCACACTTTCCCTCTCCTCTGTGCCCAGTGGCCCCCTAACCTGGCGGCCTTCTCTGCCAACGCTTTGCACCGCTCTAACTCCGTACACCTGCTGGCCCGACGCCGTGAGCCCCCCTAAAAATTTCCCTGGGGGTCTCTCCTCCCTCTTGCCAGACTCGCAATCATCTCCTCCCACGTCCATCCTCTCTCCTCGTCCCGCTGCTTGATCCAGTCGAGGTTGCCACGGAGATCTGCCAGCGATGGCTCCTGAACACGCTGCTTGGTCTGGTTAAGGTGGTTTCTTCTGTCACGATCGTCTAATGAGGGAGACCAAGGCGCAGCTGCGGGTGAACATATTTATATTTATTACTAGATCACACGATCAAAACAAAGAACGAAACGTGAAGTCCTTCGATACCAAACCAAAAGGAACAAGAAACCACAAAACACAAAGTGCAAGACAAACAGTTAAATATGGCTCCCAATCAGAGACACCCAGCTGACACTCGTTGCCTCTGATTGGGAGTCACTCAGCCCAACATAGAAAATTAAACATAGACTTACACACCCTGGCTCAACATAACATAGTCCCCAGAGCCAGGGCGTGACATTTGCCAAGGTCAGATTACTTTCAGTCAATAGCTTCACTCCGTAGCCGACATACTAGTCTGTCTCTAATGGTGTCATTTAGAACATAATTAAACTCACAGTGCTCTGATAGTTTCTTTAACGCAGCAGAAAACATTGTCACTGATTCTCCCTTTTCCTGATTTATTCTGTGGAACCTAAACCTTTCAGCTATAACTAGGATTTTGGCATTGAGGACCTTTATCTACTTCCCCAGAGTCAGATTAACTTGTGGATGCCATTTGTATGTATCTGTGTCCAGTAGGAAGAACGTTAGAGGTAGTTTCGCAAGCCAATGCTAACTAGCGTTAGCACAATGACTGGAAGTCTATAGTATCTGCTTGCTAGTTAGCAACTTCCTTCAAACTACACGCAGAGACATAAAATGGTATCCACAAATTAATCTGACTCTGGGGAAGTAGATAAAGGGCTTCATTGCCAAAATCCACAGGTATCCCTTTAAGTATTTCCACAATATACCCATAAGCCTTTTTACCTACCCTATCTGGCTGTAGCAGGTTGCATAGTAAATGAAATGTCTTTGGCCCCATTACACAAAAAAATTTAGGCACAATTTTATCTTCATCAATGTCATTTGCAAGAACAAGATTTTCAAACCGTTCTCTTGGGTTTCATAACCACATTTTTATAACAATTAAATAATGATGACATGGGAGACAGGAATCAGTTCAACCATTTATCTAGAACGTGCTCATCTCAACATAAACAACTCACATGGTGCTCTGCGGCACAACCCGTTTCGTTTTTGCGTCTTTTACTTTCGGTTTTATACACCAGCAACTGCTGAAATTACAATATTTTTGGATATCACACACTGGCTCTAATGCCTCGAAATCAGCCCCAGCTCCAGCCTCAGCCAGGCGTGAGATCAGGGTGAGAAGTCATTCTACTACCCTTCTCTTACTTGATTAGTGATCTAGACCGTGATCTACCCTGTCAGATCTGAAGCCCTGAAGCTGATTACACAATCCCCGCCACACACACACACACACACACACACACACAAACACACACACACACACACACACACACACACTATTGAACAGGACAATCCACACAGGCATTCATCACAGCTGCTTCCAAGTGTAAATACACCACCATATTTATACACAAACCCCACTAAGGTGTCTGAACATTATTTCCGTAGATGCCGGTGGAATATACAGTTATTATATTAAAATTAAACTGTTTTTTTACACACACAAACATTTTAACAAATCTCAGTCATGTTTTAGTTTTTTTTAGAAATTGTATATTTTTTAAAGGATTAGCAATTCTACAGTAATCTGGATTAAGGAGGTTTGCGTCACGCTGCTCTTTAGAAAGCTCCGATTTGGTCACTTGTAACTTGCTGTTAGGACAGTCAGTATTCCAAAACGGATTTTAAAAACAAAACTGATTTGAGCATTAAGGCCTGCAGTTTGAACAAAGCTG
The DNA here is from genome assembly GCF_020615455.1 of Coregonus clupeaformis. Taxonomy (NCBI): domain Eukaryota; kingdom Metazoa; phylum Chordata; class Actinopteri; order Salmoniformes; family Salmonidae; genus Coregonus; species Coregonus clupeaformis. Next base: position 23,830,949 of record NC_059192.1, read on the forward strand.
TGTGACTGTATAGGTGACAGTACTCCAAGGTAGTCAAAGTAGGGTGAAGGATAGCTATGCAGGATAGTATAGCATGCAAGTTGAACATGGTGCATTGCATGCTAAGTGGACTTAAGAGAATATTCTGACATTTCAAATATGCAGAAGTTTATTAAAAACAAATGCATTATTCATGCAGCTGAATGAACTGTAAACCAAGGATTACATCATCCTCATCTGGGAATACAATTTCATTAATGGAGGCAAGACAGTACACCAGCCAAATTTGGTCAGCTGATAAATGTATCTGTTACAGGTGGTATACACACTTCCAGCACAATGTTAGGTGCAGGGTATATAATAAAATATAGCACCAGAGAAGAAATAAAGAATATATTCATACTATTCTGATTTTCCTAGTTTCAATAGTTAAAAAAACATATGTAGTATACTCTTACAAACATAACCTATTCAACCAACAGTCATGTCCTAGTTACATCCTCAATATACTGTATTTCCAGTTCGCTTTTACATTACGGTTTCAAAATTCACAGGAAGGTACAAATCCTTTATAGAAAATGGCCAATATCATTGGACGTGAATGCCAATGTTTAAAAATCCTGTGTTCCAACTACACTTAGATCCCCTTGGATACTCTTGTTGTAGTATGTGCCCTTTGGCATGGCCATAATAATATGAATTCCCTGTTAACATGTCTGAAGTTCAAATGATAGAACGAGGTTATTGCACCGTGCACCACTTTCATCAACGTGATGTACTTGGTAATGTTTTTTTATGCATATGACAGGAACCTCTCACAAGCAGTCCTGTAGCATTATCTCTGTTTCTGGTGACCATTTCTTAACAGAATGAGTCATGGGTACTTCCTGTTTAAGTTTCTGCTTGTAAACAGGAAGCAGGAGTACGGAGTCATGATCTGATTTGCTGAATGGCGGATGAGGGAGAACATACAATCAAGGAAAATCTCAGGATAATAAATTATTAGTGTACAATTAAACAATAAATAAATAAATAAATAAATAGATTTAAGCTATCGTTCCTCTCACTCTGTGCTTGAAGTGTTATTTTCTGAAGTGCGATGATATTGTCCAGTTTTGCCTTAAGAGCATCTCTTTTGGTCTTTATTTTGGGTTGAGTGCGGGGATTGGTGTTGGCATGAGGGTTATAAGGTGTTGTAGTAGAGGGAGATGGTGTCAGTGTTACTGTAGTGTGCTGTGTGGGGTGTCTGTGGAGGTGCTGGGTTGTGACAGTGTAATTAGTATTGTGTGCTGTATGATGTGTGTGTGTAGTGATCTTGGGGTTGGTGTAGGTTGCGGTGTGAGTGTTGTGGGTGACAGTGTGAGTATTGCATGTGGGAAAATATGATATAATGACTGCGGGGGTCACCGCATGATCAACATGATGGAGTAGAACTCCCAAATCCTTCTCCCCTGCCCCGTCTTCTGATGCCCATCAAGGATGGCCTTCTACCTGTGTGAGACACAATTTGGCATCATGAGTGAACATTAACAATAGTTACATGACACTAAGCAGCAGCTGCTGCTCTCTCCCTTTCCATGTTTGTGTGTGTAAGTAATTTAAATAGTGAGAGAACAAGCTAACAATAGGAAAGAAAGAGGACAAAAGAAAGAAAGAGGAGAAAGACAAAGAGAGGTTGGTACATACTGTAGCAACACACACATGTGCTTCAGACTCCTCCATTTCGCATCACGTCTCCCAGGTCACAGGATAACTTTTATTTTGCTGCATTCAAGCTACAATTTCCCAGGCCACTCTCTTCTTGATCATGGGGTTATCAAATTTGTCTTTAGAATTTTTCCATGTATCAATCAGCATTACAAATGAGTAGGTCCAGTTAAATCCTGAAATACAACAAAACAAACTACATTAGATAAATTCGCCTAGCTAGGTTAGCGAACGTTTGCCAGCTAAGCTAGCTAGCTAGTAGGACGAGGCTGCTTAAGTTTCTAGTTAGCTAACGTAGCTAGTTAGTTTCTCTGCTACACGGAACAAAAATATAAACGCAACATCCAACAATTTCTATGATTTTACTGAGTTACAGTTCATATAAAGAAATCAGTCAATTGAAATAAAATCATTAGGCCCTAATCTATGGATTTCACATGACTGGGAATACAGATATGCATCTGTTGGACACAGATACCTTTAAAAAAAGTAGGGGCGTGGATCAGAAAACCAGTCAGTATCTTGTGTGATCACCATTTGCCTCATACAGCGCGACACATCTCCTTCGCATTGAGTGATCAGGCTGTTGATTGTGGCCTATGCAATGTTGTCCCACTCCTCTTCAATGGCTGTGCGAAGTTGCTGGATATTGGAGCGAACTGGAACACGCTGTCGTACACGTCGATCCAGAGCATCCCAAACATGCTCAATGGGTGACATGTCTGGTGAGTATACAGGCCATGAAAGAACTGGGACATTTTCAGCTTCCAGGAATTGTGTACATATTCTTGCGACATCGGGCCGTCATTATCATGCTGAAACATGAGGTGATGGCAGCGGATTAATGGCACGACAATGGGCCTCAGGATCTCGTCACGGTATCTCTGTGCATTCAAATTGCCATCGATAAAATGCAATTGTGTTCATTGTCCGTAGCTTATGCCTGCCCATACCATACCCCACCGCCACCATGGGGCACTCTGTTCACAAAGTTGACATCAGCAAACCACTCGCCCACACGACACCATACACGCTGTCTGCCATCTTCCCAGTACAGTTGAAGAGCACACTTCTCAAGCGTGCCAGTGGCAATCGAAGGAAAGCATTTGCCCACTAAAGTCAGTTACGATGCCGAACTGCAGTCAGGTCAAAACCCTGGTGAGGACGACGAGCACGTAGATGAGCTTCCCTGAGACAGTTTGTGCAGAAATTCTTCGGTTGTGCAAACCCACAGTTTCATCAGCTGTCCGGGTGACTGGTCCCGCTGGGGAAGAAGTCAGATGTGGAGGTTCTGGGCTGGTGTGGTTACACGTGGTCTTTGGTTGTGAGGCCGGTTGGACGTACTGCCAAATTCTCTAAAATGACATTGGAGGGGACGTATGGTAGAGAAATGTACATTCAATTCTCTGGCAACAGCTCTGGTGGACATTCCTGCAGTCAGCATGCCAATTGCACGCTCCCTCAAAACTTGAGACATCTGTGGCATTGTGTTGTGTGACAAAAATGCACATTTTAGAGTGGCCTTTTATTGTCCCCAGCACAAGGTGCACCTGTGTAATGATCATGCTGTTTAATCAGCTTCTTGATATGCCACACCTGTCAGGTGGATGGATTATCTTGGCAAAGGAGAAATGCTCACTAACAGGGATGTGAACAAATGTGTGCACAAAATCTGATAGAAATAAGCTTTTTGTGCGTATAGAACGTTTCTGTGATCTTTTATTTCAGCTCATGAAACATGGGACCAACACTTTGCATGTTGCGTTTATATTTTTGTCGCATCATAACTTTAAAAAAAAGATATTCTTATTTTTTATAACCCTTTTTCTCCCCAATTGGTAGTTACAGTCTTGTTCCATCGCTGCAACTCCCGTGCGGACTCGGGAGAGGCAAAGGTCGAGAGCCATGCGTCCTCCGAAACACGACACACTGCTCGCTTAACCCGGAAGCCAGCCGCACCAATGTGTCGGAGGAAACACCGTCCAGCTGGCAACCAAAGCCAGCGTGCATGCGCCCGGCCGCCACAAGGAATCGATAGAGGTCGATGGGACAAGGACATCCCAGCCGGCCAAACCCTCCCCTAACCCGGATGATGCTGGGCCAATTGTGCACCGCCTAATGGGTTTCCCGGTCACGGCCGGCTGCGACAAAGCCCGGGATCGAACCCGGATCTGTAGTGACGCCTCTAGTACTGATCAGTGCCTTAGACCGCTGCGCCACTCAGGAGGCTCTTGTTGCTTCATAACTAACAACATTCAACATTTGCTAGTGTTTAATTACAAGTTAATTGACAAATAGGGCCTTTACACACCCGTAGCACTTCCGCTGTTCTCCATCTTCAAAATCTTTGTTCACCACACACAAACTTTTCAAACTGTTAGCTAACATTGGCAAACGTTCACGGCCAAAAGCAAGCTGACAGAGTTTTTTGTTGAACGCACCTCAGTTGTTCATAATGTTTTGTACACTCAGTGTAAATTCTGTTGTTTAACAACACATGTTTTCTAAGAGTGTAGAAGTAGTAGAAGTAGTAGTACTTTATTGAGTGTGACAGTTTTTCTACAAATATTAATTCACATAAAAACATAGCCCATATTCTATAGTAATTGAAAGGCCATCCAGGCATTAATTCTGCTGTTTGGGCTGCACTGGCAAGGGAATACTTTGGCGAGCGTACAAGATTACATGGTGATATTGCATCTCCGGAGCTTGGTTTAAAACCAGTTATAGCGACAGGGCTGAGCTCCACCCTCCCTTATTCAGCCAGGACATAGAATTTAAAAAAATAAGTATTTCCACCGGATAAAAAGACGGAGAGGAAAGACAGTTAGGACAGTGAGTGTGGGGCAAGTGAGAAAGAGGGAGCGAATTGGGGAGGATGGGGTTAGAGGGAGAAATATATATATAGAGAGAGAGAGAGAGAGAGAGAGAGAGAGAGAGAGAGAGAGAGAGAGAGAGAGAGAGAGAGAGAGAGAGAGAGAGAGAGAGACATTACGCCATGATGCCTTTTTTGGATGTCAAGGACTACAGACTACAGTTATTACAAAAATACGTGAAGATTTGGATCATTTATGATGCACATAATGTACAAAGTCATGGTTATTTTTAGAATAATTCTTCCTGCAAAAACTTTATTTGGGTACTATGCATGGACAATATATTTCAAGTTTAAATGCCCTACATAGTGATGGTATCATCGATTATAATCCGTATTGGATTGCTCAACACTACATTATGAACACATTACACTGAATTAGACAAATGTACATCTAAAAGATTTTGCCATAATTGGCCATTAAATCGTCTTGGTGAGGACTGAGGAGAGTAATGTCACAAATCAATATTTTCAACATCTCTAACTCAGTATTATTAAATATTCACATTTTGCTTATTAAACGGACACTTTCTTGTTTGGTAAGATTTGGGATAGGGATAATGAAATGTTATGACTATCATATCCATAGATTGGGCTATGAACGGACCGTTCGACAAAACATATTTTAAAGCTATACATTGTTTGTTTACACAGACTCAAGTGACAACAAAACCATAGTAATACAACCTAAGATCTGGGGTTAAGATAGGGCAAGAACCTTAAACTCATAAGATTTTTTATCAACATCAAAAAGACAATAACTATATTATTAAACTAAATGACTATTGAACAGCAGGAACTCTTACAGATTGTGTTGTAGAGGTTTGCTTCATGAAGGTTATTATTCACATAAAATGTCTATGGGGACTCCTAGTGGCCATATTGTGGGAAATGTTGAACCCAAAGGCAGGAGGGCCTTATGTAGCAATCTTCTCAGAGTAAAAGTGCAGATTTAGGATTAGTTTTGCCTTTTAGATCACATTAAGTAAGTTTACACAGGCAGGTGGGACCTGATCCTAGATCAGCACTCGTACTCTGAGATGCTTGATACATATTGATGCATATGGCCCCAGATCAGAGAAGTTGCAACATTTACTTTTTTCCCTCACTGTATGTTAATGCTTTCTATGTATAAACATCAACAGACTAATAATGACGGGTATTTAGTCAAGATCATGAGATGATTATAAGGCATTAAAGTCTGTTATACTGTATATAAAAGCTTTAAAAAACTGCCATTTGTTATAAAACCCCAAATATTCACACAATACACATGCATTGCTGAGCAGAGGTGACTCAGCATCATTATGCTGTTAATCATTTTGCCACTAGATGTCTCCAACACTCTTCCTCATAGTGTACCACGGACAGCAGTGGACATAGCAGCCTACACAACTTCGCCTAAGGATGGCAGCATCACCCTTCTACTGAATTTGGTGCTGTATACAGTGCATTCGGAAAGTAGTCAGGCCCCTTGACTTTTTACATTTACATTTCAGTCATTTAGCAGATGCTCTTATCCAGGTTCAATGTTAGCTAGCTAACATTAGGCTATAACTACCAATGCAAATGGCTTTCTGAGATAAGAATAATATTACTACACAGATCATACACGTAACGTTAGCTAGCAAGCCAGCCAGCTAACGTTAATTAGCTAACAGTATGCTTTAACTTGCAATGAAAACGGCTTTTAGACAAAATGTGAAACTTATAATATCTGAAAATGTAGCTAGCTTGACTCTCTTACCCGTATACATGGATGAACGCTTCTCCCTCTCTGTCACAGATGCCATGGTTGCCCTTAGTTTGAAGATGTAATCCAGAGACGTGTTTTATACAGCCTTCTGTGTGTTCTCTTTTTGACTCCCTCCGCATATTTGCGATCAAACGCCAGAATTTTCTCCATTTCCTTAGCTATCATACTCTGCTTCCATAGGGCATTCCACTGATCTCAAAACTCGGTCAACTTCTTCCGTGACATCAACACTGTTGATCGCCGTTTCAGAAGAGTCTACAATGTCTGGTTCATTGAAAATGTTTTTACCTAAATCAGGGATTTCTTCATTGTCTTATTCATTTTCAGAGTCAGAGAGAGTCAGCATGGCACAATCGTCCTCCAGAAAGTGGAGAGCATTAGCAACACTTTTGCAGTTCTTCATGATATCTTTCAAAAAAGCCGCATTAGAAAGGATTACCTACACATACTGAGCAGCTCATGTTATAGACAGAAGCATGCTACATGGTAGACCAATCCAAACTCATCTCTTGGCATGTCCAGCCCATCCATTATCTCAGCCAATCATGGCTAGCGGGAAGGTTCCTGTCTTTTTACATAGCTAAACCAACTAGGCTCGTAATTTAACAATGTTATTCGTATTTACAGATGGCATACAAGTTTCTTATTAAGGCACATGAAAGTTCACATGTTCCAGAAGGCATTTCTGCCTAAAAAAAATGCATTTTGATTAAAAGATTTATGTTTACGTTCAAACGCCTCTCTTGTGAAGTAGTGACGTGCGACATACGCCTAGTTTCCTGAAACGAGTCACAAATGTGGTGGCACCTTTTTTTTTAGGTCCCGCACAGTCATCCTGATTCCCATGTAAAATAGTATTTTGAGTGACCAAAACATCACCCATAATAAAAATTTGATATGATTTTAACTTCACTCATAATATGTTTTCGCGATAGAAATGCTCAGAATTGCGAGAAAATTCACTTTTCCTCTATTGTTTAACCATCAGTAAGGCTGAAAAGACAGGCTGAGTGTGTGGAGAGCTAATAGGCTGAGTGGGCGGGGAGCTCACCTTGACTGACTGTTCTTTGAGATCATCTCAAAGCACAAAGCAACTCAAACAACATTGAAATTGCATGCAACATCCAATCCTGTCATACATCATATCATGGTTTCACAAATTATTTGTTTATCCAACTGTTTGGTTATTGTTGCAGCATTAATATAAACAAAACGCTGGCTGTATAATTTAGCTAGCCAAAATGAAATTGACAGCACTGTTTTATCAAGCTAGCCAGCGAGTTAATCTTGGACAAATTCAATTGAAACTGGATGGGGTGAGGCTGGGTACATTGCATAAAATACAGGGGCTTTCACTTGGGACGGGGGTTTTATAATTGTATAATTGGAATGTGATACAAAACAAGGCAACGGTGTGCTTTAGGACCATGCGGATGCCTCCGGGTTATCGGGTAGGCTGTTTCGAGTCTTAATCCGACTGGATAAAAAAAAATAATAATAATAATAATAATAATAATCTAAAGCCAAAGTTGCGCCCCTGATAAAATATATATATATTGACTGCCAGACCATGTTAATGACTATCAAGAAATTGTTATACATCTCCCGTTTCGCATGTCTCTTCTGTTGTAGTTCGCAGCAGCATTGACAGATGTGTTCGACATGACAAATGCATTGGAGATTTGAACGACCCTTCTCCCCCTTTTGTTCCATGCTGGCTGAAGACCTAGCTAGCTAGTAACTAGCTAACACCAGAAACCTCTAAGTATATTTGCCATAGATGAATAGAGGAACGTAATTGAACCAACATATAAACGCAACAATTTCAGTTCATATAAGGAAATCAGTCAGTTGAAATAAATTAATTAGGGCCTAATCTATGGATTTCACATGACTGGGAATACAGATATGCATCTGTTGGTCACAGATACCTTAAAAAAAGGTAGGAGTGTGGATCAGAAAACCAGTCAGTATCTGGTGTGACCACCATTTGCCTGATGCAGCACGACACATCTCCTTCGCATTGAGTGATCAGGCTGTTGATTGTGGCCTGTGGAATGTTGTCCCACTCCTCTTCATTGACTGTGCAAAATTGCTGGATGTTGGAGCGAACTGGAACACGCTGTCATACACATCAATCCAGCGCATCCCAAACATGCTCAATGGTGACATGTCTGGTGAGTATGCAGGCCATGAAAGAACTGGGACATTTTCAGCTTCCAGGAATTGTGTACATATTCTTGCGACATCGGGCCGTCATTATCATGCTGAAACATGAGGTGATGGCAGCGGATTAATGGCACGACAATGGGCCTCAGGATCTCGTCATGGTATCTCTGTGCATTCAAATTGCCATTGATAAAATGCAATTGTGTTCATTGTCCGTAGTTTATGCCTGCCCATACCAAAACCCCACCGCCACCATGGGGCACTCTGTTCACAACGTTGACATCAGCAAACCGCTCGCACACATGACGCCATACACGTGGTCTGCGGTTGTGAGGCCAGTTGGATGTACTGCCAAATCCTCTAAAACAACATTGGAGGGGGCTTATGGTAGAGATATTAACATTCAATTCTCTGGCAACAGCTCTGGTGGACATTCCTGCAGTCAGCATGCCAATTGCACGCGCCCTCAAAACTTGAGACATCTGTGGCATTGTATTGTGTGACAAAACTGCAGATTTTAGAGTGGCCTTTTATTATCCCCAGCACAAGGTGCACCTGTGTAATGATTGTGCTGTTTAATCAGCTTCTTGATATGCCACACCTGTCAGGTGGATAGATGATCTTGGCAAAGGAGAAATGCTCACTAATATGGATGTAAACAAATGTAGGCACCAAATTTGAGAAAAATACGTTTTTTTGTGCGTATGGAACATTTCTGGGATCTTTTATTTCAGCTAATGAAACATGGGACCAAAACTTGACATGTTGCGTTTATATTTTTATTCAGTGTATATTTGCTGACACCCTGCAGTAAAATTCTGGCACCAGTAGAATAGCTTGCTAGCTATGTAAACCACATCCCTCGGCAAACACACTTTCTGCGATGATGGTTACAAGGCAGAATGGGGGCAGTGGATAAGGCGGACAGGACAAACAGCTTTGTGGAATGCGCTCAGAAAACTACCAGGTGGAATAAGAATATATTTTTCCATCTGATCGACACTGCTGTCCTCAGTGGCCACATCGTTCACCACCAGCTAACAGGTGAGATGATTACTGAATGTTTTTTTTTGTAATTGGACATACAGTTCACATACAAATCACATACAATTCCATTATACAATTATATTGACAATATCTCACCCACCTACCCACTCCCTCATCATCCTCTCTACTCCCTCATCCTCCCCACTCCCTCTCCCCCATAGGTGAGGTGATTACCTACCAAACGTATAGAGAGAACCTCAAAAGAGAGCTGCTGGAAGAGCACCACACCCCTCGGTGTCCATCCACTGGGGGTCGTCCTGCTGCAGACTATCCCCTACACCTCACTGCACAACATTTTCCCTCCGAAGTCCCGCAAACTGCTGCTCAAGGCAGTTGCACACGGAGGCACTGCAAAGTCTGTCTGTCCGGAACCAGGAGAAGGAAGCAGAGGAGGTTGACAAAGTACGTGTTTAGCTTGTGACACACCCATGTATGTTGCACCATGCTTTGGGGAGTACCACACGCTCAAGCACTATTGATCACATCTGCAGCAATTACTGACTGACTGACTGACTGGCTTGACAGGTGACCTGCCATGATACTACACTCTCAGAAAAAAGGGTTCCAAAGGGGTTCTTTGGCTGTCCCCATAGGATAACCCGTTTTGGTTCCAGGTATAACCATTTTTGGTTCCAGATAGAACTCTTTTGGGTTCCATGTAGAACCCTCTGTGAAAAGGGTTCTACCTGGAACCCAAAAGGCTTCTACCTGGAACCAAAAAGGGTTCTTCAAAGGTTTCTCCTATGGGGGCAGCCAAATATCCCTTATTGGTTCTAGAAAGTAATTTTTTTTCTAAGAGTGTATGCCTTTAGGGGTGGGAATGCAGTTGTTGTTCAATCACTGCATGAATATTGAAATATGGGTTATGCATATTAATAAGTTGTCAGTCTTTTCTTGCTGTTTTTTTGTTGTTGTAGTAAAACTAGTTTTTGTTTTCGTTGTTCAAGCACTACCAATACTTCAATAAAATAGAGAACCATTACATATAGGCCTATGTATTTTCTTGCAGTTTTTTTCCTCTAGTAAAACTGTAAAGGAGTGCATGTTCAAAGAGTATGTTGCTAGCATACAAAAGCTGGCCTCAATCTTCGACAGAAAGATGTCCAGTTCTAGTTATGATTTTGGCAAATAATGTTCAATACTGTTTGTGTGTGTGGTTTCTGAAAATACAGAATGAAGAGTAATTATTAGTAATTACAATATAATATCAGGATATACAGTAGCAATAAAACAATATTACAATGAAGTAAGATAATAACACTGCTATAAAAATAATAACTTGCATTGACAAAATCACAATTATGAATGAAACAGTAAGAAACAGTAACTGAAGAGCTCCACATGGGCAGAGGCCAAATGAGTACACAGGCCATGGTCATAAAGCCAGGGCAAATGAATACACAGGCCATGGTCATAAGGCCAGGGAAGCTTCAAAGGATTAAACACAAGCTAATGCTTCTCTGACGCCATTAGCATTGCTTTACAGAGCTAATAGAAGAATGTAGCTAGCTATATAAGCACAATTGAGTATAACACCATAAAGGTTATGAAGTTAGTACCTCGAATGTCCGCGGTTATTAAGGAATACCCACAGAATGCATTATGCTACATACAGACAGACATACATACATACATACGGTGTGCTCCAGTAGAAATGACATAACAAAATATATAGGATCTATTATGATAATGGCACTTACTTTGATAGGAACGCACACATGTCCAAAGTTATTATTATTAAGGAAAACAACAATGAAGGCAATGCGGGCGCAAACCAGAAAATGCGGCAGGTGGAAAAAAGTTTGTGCAGGTTCTGTTCTGACTGCAGATGCGCAAATGTCTGCATACTTGACCTGAGGAAAAACAGGGGGAATGCTTAGGCTCTCATCGAAAAGAGAAGTTAGTCAGGCTCATCTAGCTAATCCTCACCTTACATTAGCATAGCATGCCTCAAACGTAAATTGTCCGCCACAGTGAAATTGGATACTTACACTACCAGTCGAAAGTTTCGACATACCTACTCATTCAAGGATTTTTCTGTATTTTGACTAGTTTTTACATTGTAGAATAATAGTGAAGAAATCAAAACTATGAAAGAACACATATGGAATCATGTAGTAACCAAAAAAGTGTTAAACAAATCAAAATATATTTTATATTTGAGATTCTTCACATAGCCACCCTTTGCCTTGATGACAGCTTTGCACACTTTTGGCATTCTCTCAACCAGCTTCATGGGGTAGTCACCTGGAATGCATTTCAATTAAGAGGTGTGCCTTCTTAAAAGTTAATTTGTGGAATTTCTTTCCTTCTTAATGCGCTTGAGCCATTCAGTTGTGTTGTGACAAGCTAGGGGAGGTATACAGACGATAGCCCTATTTGGTAAAAGACCAAGTCCATATTATGGCAAGAACAGCTCAAATAAGCAAAGAGAAATGACAGTCCATCATTACTTTGAGACATGAAGGTCAGTCAATACGGAACATTTCAAGAACTTTGAAAGTTTCTTCAAGTGCAGTCGCAAAAACCATCAAGCGCTATGATGAAACTGGCTCTCATGAGGACCGCCACAGGAATGGAAGACCCAGAGTTACCTCTGCTGCAGAGGATAAGTTCATTAGAGTTACCAGCCTCAGAAATTGCAGCCCAAATAAATGCTTCACAGAGTTCAAGTAACAGACACATCTCAACATCAACTGTTCATGGTCAAATCCTGCAAAGAAACCACTACTAAAGGACACCAATAATAAGAAGAGACCTGCTTGGGCCAAAAAACACAAGCAATGGACATTAGACCAGTGGAAATGTGTCCTTTGGTCTGGAGTCCAACAGCCGTGTCTTTGTGAGACGCGGTGTGGGTGAACGGATGATCTCTGTATGTGTAGTCCCCACCGTAAAGCATGGAGGAGGAGGTGTTATGGTGTGGGGGTGCTTTGCTGGTGAAACTGTCTGTGATTTATTTAGAATTCAAGGCACACTTAACCAGCATGGCTACCACAGCATTCTGCAGCAATACGCCATCCCATCTGGTTTGCACTTAGTGAGACTATCATTTGTTTTTCAACAGGACAATGACCCAAAACACACCTCCAGGCTGTGTAAGGGCTATTTGACCAAGAAGGAGAGTGATGGAGTGCTGCATCAGATGATCTGGCCTCCACAATCACCCGACCTCAACCCAATTGAGATGGTTTGGGATGAGTTGGACCGCAGAGTGAAAGAAAAGCAGCCAACAAGTGCTCAGCATTTGTGGGAACTCCTTCAAGTCTGTTGGAAAAGCATTCCTCATAATTCATTTTACAGACACAAAAAGATCCCACCTTGTCTAATGTTTTTTGTTTTGTCTGCATTTGGAAAGTTTACCAACAAATGTTCTGTTTCCATCAGGCCTGTTGTGACATTTTTAACAGAAATGTACTTCACTCGCATAAAAAGGTTGGATTTTACAGCTTGTTTCTAGCATAAAGCATCACGGAAACAAAGCCCTATTATAGATCACTTTATATAATCGGATCCGTTTTATTTTCTTCAAAATCTTAAGCTAAAAATGGGTATGTAGGCATGTGCTTTTTGCCATTTTCTTTAATAAAAGGTAGGCTGGTTAGTGAGTGCATTCTGACATCACTCGCATAAAAAAAACTCATGCTGGGGGGACTGTTAGAGATATTTGCAACTCACATGTGAAAAGGTTAAAATGAGTGGCTGTATGTGATGTAACATAAAGCCTCAATTAACCCCGCCTCCTGAATTACAGTTTTTGACACAGAGGAGGAAGCCAGTAAGTTAATGATCAAACTTTATCAATGTACCAGCAACAGTAATTTTTCATACTTTGGTCATCCTACTTTCATCTGGTTCCGTCCAGATATCATCCAATTTGATGAAAAACATGATTTTGACTGTGAAGGACATTCCAAGTTTGATCAAGTATGCTTTAATAAATTACACTTTGATTTAATGTGCTCTATTAACTTTGATTTAATGTGCTCCAAGGCTTGCATCTGATTTGGACACAGACTCACATCCCTGTTACTGGGAGCTGTGAGATATTAGGAATGGATCGAAATTCACAAAATGGTTACCTGAAAGGAAAACGGGGGAGGGTCATGCTTTTTCAATTTCAGTCAAGTTTTTTTTTAAATCTAGTCTAGGGGAGGGTCATGTAATTTGTAATTGATGAAATGTCAATATTTCTCAGAGTTTTATAATTTAGTTGCTTATTGAGAATCTCATCTCTGATTCTCCGCTGGGCACACAATATAAAGTGCGCTTATAGGTTATTTAGTGTGGTCTCAATCAAATGATCCATAACCTATAGGCTATAGGCTACGAAGTGCATGCTCAGAGAAGCACAGAGCAAAGTTATATTTCTAAGATAGCTGCTGGGATGGTGTAAATAAAACTAGGCTGCACTACACACCACAATGAATATTCCAACACTGAGCCCCGGCCTGCTCTGCTCTTGCTGATCAAAAAAAATTTTTTTTGCTGCCTTACCAAAATGGCTGTGCTGTGTAGGCCTACGGTGGCAGTTCAGGAGGAGAGTCCAAGGCTTATTCAGATTAATTTTTGTTGATTAGGCCTAGTCCAAAAAATTCACAATATTGCGCGCGAACTAGCCTATGTTCTGTTCAGTTTGAGAAGGAGAGTGCGAAAATGAGAAGGAGGACTGGAGGTCAACTTTGATAGCTTGCTACTACTATAATAGATTTTATTAAAAACAATATGTTTCTTGCCCATGATGTATTTATCAGAGTTATTAACCTCACAATAAGCCAGATTCTAGTAACTTATATCGTGGTGCTGAAACTTTAAGCAGCAGCCTTGGCACAATCAATCAGAAATGGACAGCTCATGGTGCTGAAAGTAAGCAAAATCGAGTTGGCATCATTCATTTCAACCATCTTCATTTTAATTAGACTTTACTAACAACAAGAGGGCTTTGTGTTGGAGCCTATTTCTTCCTATTTAAGAAATATGAGGTAGGCCTACCTGTTTGATGGACGAAATTAGGCTATAGGCTGCTATATGCATAGATTTGTTGGTCAATTCCTCCACCCACCATGTACTCTTTAAATAGCCTACCTCCAAGTCAGTGAAGGGCTGTTAAGTTAAAACCAAGACTCGAGTTGAGGGAGTATGAGAGGGTATGCCATAAGCCTACCTTTTATTAAAGAAAATGGCAAAAAGCACAGGCCTACCTACCCCTTTTTAGCTTAAGATTTTGAAGAAAATAAAACGGATCCGATTATAAAAAGTGATCTATAACAAGCTTTTAAATCCCCCTGAAAGACGTGACTCTGATGCATAGGGGGATATCATTGTTTATTTTCTTTGCCATTGACATTGAGGCTGAGCTACAACCATTTATAGCTGGGGAGACAAAACATTGACTTTGCTTGGGAAGTAATCTAATTCTGTCACAATCAATTGATTAAGCTATTCATTTTCTATACAATAGAAGATGTTTAAACCCAGACAGCTTTTAGGGAAATGCTTGTGACCTAAAGCCATGGAAGAAGAGTAGCCAGCAGAGTTAAAGCGTACACTTTTCTGGGTCAGTAGGCCTACTCTGTCTAGGGTGGAAAGGTAGGCCTAACTTTAGTACCATGCTCAGATTCCTAATGACTTTAAGATTGAATTATTTGCAAACAGGGACAGTTTCGCTGCAATCAAGACACACTGATTTGGCATTGGAGAAATATGATAAGATGAACACATAGGCCATAGAAGAAGAGAAGCCAGCAGAGTTTAATCTCCATCTCTTCATTCAAAGACTCAATCATGGACACTCTTACTGACAGTGGTGGCTGCTTCGTGTGATCTATTGTTATCTCTACCTTCTTGCCATTTGTGCTGTTGTCTGTGCCCAATAATATTTGTACCATGTCTTGTGCTGCTACCATGTTGTGCTGCTGCCAGGTTGTGTTACTACCATGTTGTTTTCATGTTGGGTTGCTAACTTGCTGTGTTGTCGTGTGTTGCTGCCATGCTATGTTGTTGTCTTAGGTCTCTCTTTATGTAGTTGTGTTGTCTCTCTTGTTGTGATGTGTGTTTGGTCCAATATTTATATATATTATTCTTTTTAAATCCAGCCCCTGTCCCCGCAGGAGGCCTTTTGCCTTTTGGTAGGCGTCATTGTAAATAAGAATGTGTTCTTAACTGACTTGCCTAGTTAAATAAAGGTTAAATAAAAACTCTCTCTGTCCATTCTTAGGCTGTAATTTAGGTAATTTCTGTGGTATTAAAAATATTCTGCTAATATGTAAAATGATGTAGAATTGCATGATTTTTTTAAATAAAAGGCTATTTTTTCTCGGACCTGCGAATACAATGATAGATGTATGCAATGCTTTTACTATGAAGGAGATCTTTCCACCCCTACTCTCGTCCACGGTGGCCTGTGCCCAGCAAACTAACTACCATCTGGCCCGCAGCCCTGTGCACTATTAAAATGTTTTTTCGTTGCCATGTAATGCTTACAGGACAAGTGATGGTAAACGGTAGACATGTTCTCTGCTATCCACTTTGTTTTAATTATTATTTTGGGTATAGGGGAGGGTTACTTGTTTTTTTTCAAGCGTTCAGGAAGGGCCATCATTTTAATTTCAGAGAGGTACTATTTTCTCCATGTAACCCTTATTATAAATAGTTCACTCCCTTATTGGAATTCCCTGTGCCCGTGCGTAAAGGCGTCTTGTGCGTAAAAATGGCATCCTTGTTGCGGCTGAGTGAAGACTCAGTCGAGATCAGTGTAGTGGATCACTCCACTGTCTGAACTAAACAGGTTTCACTATTAAAACATTAGGGTACTTTTCAATTCATCGAATATTCTATCTTTTGTGGTATGAAAGTTAGAAACGTTAACCACACAGTGCATATTGTATTGAACTACATTGCATTAAATACCTGCATTGAAACAAATATAGCCTACATCTAAAAGATAAAAATAACTCCTTGTTTAAATGTTTCCAAACACATTGTTCAAATGTTGCCCAATGTTTAGCTCTCCAGACTTTTTGAAACCGTCCATATAATGCATATTATACTGCAGGATCATTCTCGGACAAGCACAAAAGACTGTCCCATCTGTGGAAACACTGAAAGGCAAGAAAGGATTGCATCATATAGCTTTTGGAAACGACGGGGGAGGGGAGGGGAGAGGGGAGGGGGGGAGCTGGCGAGGGGAGGGGAGGGAGGGAGGGAAGGAGGGGTGGCATTTAAGGGGTCTAGTTGATGTGAGATGATGACATACAGGTGGCTGAAGACGTGAGAGCAGATGGCGGAGAGCCCATGGCACTGAGGGGGCGCAGTCTGGCTTAGGAAAGAGCTCAAACTAGTGACCGTGCGCTGATGAAGGCAGTGTGCGAGTGAGCTGCAGGTGAATCCCTAACCTGGGAGTGAGTATCTGGCGCCAGCGCGTCACCTGAATGACGGGGTATGAGACAATGAAACAACAATGGAAGACAGGGATAAAACGTGTCCATGTCACGAGAGAGGAAATATGAGCGATCAGGGAAAGGTAAAGAAAGCTGGCCATCTGATTAGACTGCTGCCGAATAAGTGAACTGAATGAGTGAACCTGACAAAAGACCAAAACAAATGTACACAGAGCTCGTGATCTGAGAGGCACACATTGCAGTCGGTGGAAAGAGTTTATGTTTCGTTTTTTAAAGAGAGAAGCCAGCAGAAAACGTAAAGAATCATGGATACAGAGGGAATCACGGAGGACCACGGAGCCGACCACAGAGCCGGGGTTCTGGCGCAATATGCGGCTATGAAACTGTCCGAGATAGGCGAAAGAAGTAAACAATTAGAAACTACATTCAAAGACCCTGAGCGACAGAGACGGATTATTCTAGTGATTGTCTGTGTTGCACTTCTATTAGATAACATGCTTTACATGGTAATTGTGCCGATCATACCAGACTATTTGGCAGAATTACAAAGTGAGGCAGATCACGCCTCGTTTAAGGCACGAGTTATAAACGCAGGGAATTCCTCGAACCATACAATCTTTAAAGCCACCAAAGGCAACTTCGAACTGCAGATTGGTGTACTTTTTGCATCCAAAGCCATACTGCAGCTTTTGGTCAACCCGTTGACCGGGACGTTCATTGATCGGGTCGGCTATGAACTTCCTCTGTTCATCGGACTCATCATCATGTTTTTCTCCACTTGTATATTCGCCTTCGCCGATAATTACGTGGCTCTGTTTGCGGCGCGGAGCTTGCAGGGCTTGGGCTCAGCGTTCGCAGATACATCAGGCATCGCCATGATAGCGGATAAGTACACGGAGGAGGCGGAGAGGAGCAGAGCCCTGGGTATCGCCCTGGCATTCATCTCTTTCGGGAGCCTAGTGGCGCCTCCCTTCGGGGGCATCCTGTACGAGTTCTGTGGGAAGCGGATGCCATTCATTGTGCTGGCCTGCATCTGTTTTACGGACGGCATGCTGTGCCTCACCGTGCTAAAGCCCTTCTCCAGAGGGGAGAGAGAGAACATGCCCGTGGGCACCCCCATCTACAAACTGATGATCGACCCCTACATAGCTGTGGTGGCGGGTGCCCTGACCACCTGCAACATCCCGCTGGCCTTCCTGGAGCCCACCATCGCTAACTGGATGGAAGAAACCATGCACTCTTCCCAATGGGAGATCGGCCTCGCCTGGCTCCCCGCCTTCTTCCCGCATGTCCTGGGTGTGTACATCACCGTCAAACTCGCGGCCAAGTACCCACACCTGCAGTGGTTCTACGGGGCCTTGGGCATGGTGATCATCGGTGCCAGTTCGTGCACCGTGCCAGCCTGTAAGACCTTCGGCCAGCTGATGGGCCCACTGTGTGGTATCTGCTTTGGCATCGCCCTGGTGGACACGGCGCTACTGCCCACGCTCGCGTTCCTGGTGGACGTGCGTCATGTGTCCGTGTATGGCAGTGTGTACGCCATCGCGGACATCTCCTACTGCGTGGCCTACGCCCTGGGCCCTGTGGTGGCCGGACAGATAGTCCACGACCTGGGCTTCGTTCAGCTCAACCTGGGCATGGGCCTCGCCAACGTGCTTTACGCACCAGCGCTCCTCTTACTAAAGAATGTGTGCCAAATTAAACCTTCAAACTCGGAGAGAGGCATGCTACTGGAGGAAGGCCCCACGGGTCTCTACGACACAATAAAAACTCAGGAACGCGAGAGGAAGAGGAAGGGGTTAAGTTATGTAGTTGATGAGAATGGCATAGACACCTATTCTGAAGAGGAGTCATCTGGGGGCGAGCTCGAGTATGCATGAACTGTAAAAAATGTTAGCTATACTCTCAATGTCATACTCCTTTGACCCAACCATTTACATAATCTAATTAGGAAACAAGATAACTCCAGATCAATCTCCTGTCTTTCAAGACCAATTATATCGGACAATGTAATCTGAAGTAGCATTCACAGTAGACTGCGCTAGGGTGTTTGTTAAAGCTGAAAGTGTGTGCATTGTGCCAAAACATTGATTCCATATCATATTCATGGATGTGTGTAAATGGAACATAATACTTTTATAATAAAAAAGAACAAATGAAATGTATTCGCCATTCAATATAATATACCTTATATTTATTTTGCAAGAGTTGTGCTGCTAAAATCAACATGCAATATGTCACAAGACACTTTTAGGGGGGAATAGATGGAATTGAATCCCCCGTCTTACTACGTGTATTCTGTATTTAACTTAATTTGGATGATGTATAGGCTATCTGGAATGCATATCCTAAATGTATGATAGGACATTTCAACAATTGTTTATATGTGTATATTAATGTACATATTAAATCAAGAGTATGTGAATGTACCAGTGCTTCATGTGCGTTATTGTCAAAAGTCTAATATGCATGCAATGATAGGCGAACTCCCTTTAGCTACCAGTCTGCGTCGCTTACTTAACAGTCATTAGTTGTTGAAAGGGTCGTAATAATTTCACAAGTCAAAGTCACAAAAATCGCAACACATTATTCACATCAAATTAAAATGTAATATTAACATAATTCTCAATCAAGACAAATAGGCTATAGATAATATGGAAGGTTTAATTCGTTTTCTTTTTACATCAAAATAGTTGATGCACAATTAAATATCAACAATTAATGTCTGATTTGAGAGCTTATGAAAAATATAAGCATTTCTACAAGTTTTATCAACTGAACTAGTGAACGTTTGAAATGGAGAAAGTTAGTCCAAAAATCACGTTAACCACCATTTAAGTTATCTGTGTTTTATGCCATTAAAAACAAAAATAACCCCCAATATGAACGTTTTTTTTTTAAATGCCAAAACTAATTGTATCAGGCGCTTTGGTTAAACTTTTTGGTATTGGTTTAGCAGGTTACCAGTAAACCTTTTATCCTATTCTTCAATTTTCCTAACCCTCAAATTCAGAGAATTTGTTTCTTTCATTCCATATTTAATGTGACAGGATTGGAGAATGATTTATGTAGCCTAGTAGCACAATGGGCTATTGCAGTATATAAACAATCCCAAACATAGGCTGCTATATCATATAAAACCATAAACA
The DNA here is from genome assembly GCF_020615455.1 of Coregonus clupeaformis. Lineage (NCBI taxonomy): Eukaryota > Metazoa > Chordata > Actinopteri > Salmoniformes > Salmonidae > Coregonus > Coregonus clupeaformis. The sequence continues at coordinate 23,851,031 of NC_059192.1, forward strand.
GTCAAAAACACACTGCAGTCTAGGCTACACGTGCGTAAATGTAAGCTTGTAGGCCTAATGTAGGCTATATTGTAAAGAACAACAACAAAAAAGAGAAATTATGGCGCACATTCAGAGAAAATTCAGAAAGCCAAAGAAGGAATAAAAAGCTTCCATACACCTCGGCGTGAGCTACCAGTAGGTCTACCTGCACACGGTGCGTATAGCATACTGGACACGGTCTCTAGCCCTTTTCTAAACAGGTGGGCTGAAGACTCAAACTACCAAATATACTTCTCCGTGAATGGCTCGCAAAGGAAGGAGCCTTGTTGCCAACAGGACTACGTTCCTTCAGCGTCCCTCCTAAGCTAACGGAGGTGCTGTGGATGGAATGCAGGGATGCTGAAACTGACACTGGACGATAAGGGGTTGGTTTTTAGGAGAACTAGAAACATTAACAGTAGACTGTCTATCTACCGGAGCCATTGATAATAGGCGAGATCACACCTGAACTTTCTGAAACTGCCGAGGTGAGTAAGAGAAAAACCTTAATATTTCTAGTAGTCTATATCGTGCCAATTAAAAAATGGCAGCACTGAATTACATTTGAAATATTATGCTTCTTGAGGTAAACTTATTAAAGGCACAAGCTGTTATTTCAACAATGGGACTCCCTACTATAATAAAGGAACCCTGCCACTTTGTTTTGGAAGACTTCAGGAAGCAAGGACATTGTTTGTTTACAAAGACTCAATGACAAAAAAATTACCAATGGAGTAATACAACCTTACATTCCTGGTTATTCTAAGCCCAAAAAGCATTTAGTTTTATAAGTTAATAATAATTTATAACATTAATTGACCATTGAACAGAAGGAAAGCTTACAGATTGTGCTTACAGTGTTTAGAATTCTTCAACTCAAAGCTTGTTAAACAGCACCCTCACTGTCCTAGTTGAATAATCACATTTCTATATGATATGATAAATTGTTTAGCTACAGTTTTAATGAGTTTGCGATATTACAACAATAATCCAATTATTTCAGCAATATCAACAATATACTTTCAGATTCTGCTACGAAGAGACAGAATCATTAGATCATTTGTTTTGGTACTGTCCATATGTAGCTTGTTTTTGGTCGCAGGTTCAGGAATGGCTGAATAATTACATTTACCTGGTTCTAACTCTGCAAATAGCACTGCTGGGTGATTTAATAAGTAATAGTCAATTGATCAATAATATCATAATACTCTTAGCAAAACTGTTATCTTTAATTTGCAATATGTAGAATCTATGAGAATAGAAAGGTTCAGAACTTTTGTGAAACATCACAGCACAGTTTAAAAATATATGGCAAATAGAAATCAAAACTGGATGGTGTGCAGAGATAGATGGGAGGGGTTGAGTGGAGCTGAAGGATGGGACTAAAAACAAACAAAAGATAACTATTGTAAAATATACTGTGTCCGTAAAATGTATATAGTCTGTATAAGCTGGAAGTAGAAGCCTAAGTGCTGTTGTCCATTAGTTTACTCCAATTATGGGAGGGATGGTAAGGTTAGGGGAATTTATTGGGGGGATTGGAAATGATGCCGACAATTACATTGATGGAAGCCACAATCTATCTGCAATATTAAAGCTGATCTACCCCCCCCCACCCCAACAAATAATATATATATATACTTTTACAATCTCATTTTATTTCAGTTTATTTTGATGTTTTTAAAAGGAGTCAATGAATAAGGGAGCAAAGTCTGACATTGTCATATCTATTTTATTCACACATGCAGGGAGTGTGGAGAGCCATATCCAATTTTCCATGCTTGACTGGACTTCCAAAGTTCCAGAATGCCAGTTTTGGAACAAGACCCATCGAAGGACCCCAGGGACAGCAATGTAAATACATGCAACTCTTATGAATATGAGTGTAGCCCCTTCAAAACTCCATGTCAATGTGTAAAAAAAACATTTTTTGGCATCTGAAATATCAGATGGCTTCTATTTTGAGCAGGATCTGGTACAATATGGCAGTGATGTCAAAACATCACGGCAGATAATGACGGAAAACAGTTTTTACACACATTCTTAAATGTTCCATGAACTTTGATCAATTATGGTCTGTAGCCTATTAGGGACATATCTCTAAAGTTGAAAATCTAGGCAAATGTATCAAAATATTCACTAAATATCTAACATTTGTCCTGAGGCTATTACTCATCATCACAGAGTAATGAAATATGATGCAAGTCAGAAAAAATACATTTCAGTTTCATAATGTAATTTCTATGTGATACTCTATTTTAGGACTAGATCTTAACTAAGCTTGTACATTTAATATTCAGATATATTCTTATACATACTGTACATATTCTATACAATACACTCTCAAGAGAAAACTACAGAAAGGACATTGAGAGTCAACTCATTGGCTAATGAACACATACCAAGGGACCCCCTGTAGAAAAAACGGATGTTATTGAGGTTGATGTAGGCCTGCGCTGCTATGTTAGTCCCCAATGTGTTGCAGTATGGATGAAAGAACACAACAACGTTTAAGTTCTCGGCCCATTTGGTCAGGGCCTGCCCAGGCTGCCGGTCCCTGCCTTGAGGGAGACCCTGGATACTTACCTCAGATGTATGAGCCACCTGGTCACGGACATCGTGGAGAAGTTTGTTGCCCCCGGTGGTGTGGGGGAGCAACTACAGAATAAACTGCTGGCGAGAAGAGACAGCAAAGCAAACTGGGTAAATAAACCAAAATACTTTTTTTTGTAGGGCTGTCAAACATTTAAAAATAATGAATTGAGTTAATGGCATTAGTTAATCGTGATTAATCATAATTTTAGAATTTGTTTACACTGAGCTCCACTGAGGTCAGAATGCAATCATGGTTACATTAAGAAACCGTGGAGCCGGCACGAGATATGGAAAGCGTACCTCAATGCAGGGATGGGATGTGCCACTGTACTCCAAATTTTACCTTTATCCACACTACTCCATCGAGAAGATTAAAATACTGCTAGTTTACCAGGAAAACGGCCCTTTTCGTCCTCATGCTAGCTAGCGTTAGCCACTGCAGCCATTTTGGAATGTCAGTGTCAGCCAATCAGCTCCTTTGTTGTTCCAACGTGACGTGGCATTCCATAATGGCTGCCGTGGCTAATTGCTAGCTAGCATGTGGGCAAAAAGGGCAGTTTTCTGGGTAAACTAGCAGTATTTCAATGTTCTCGAAGGAGCAGTGTGGATAAAGGTACAATTTGGAGTATAGTGGCGTATCCCATCTCTGCATTGAGGTATGTTTTCTGACCCATATCTCGCACCGGCTTCACGGTGTCTTAATGTAACCATGATTGCAGTGTAAACAAGCGTAACTGTGGGGTCGGCATCTTCTGACAAATTGGAGGGTTGACTATAGGAACAAATAACTGGCTCTATGGATACAAAGAACAAAGAGCTTTTAAACTTGTCCAACAGAAGACAATAACAAAAGATCAGCCAGGTCTGAGTTCATGTAAAATATAATACAGCTATTAGATCTAGCCTATCCATGTTCTTCAACATGAACTAGTCACAAACTGCTAATACTACAATTGGGATAATTTGCTTAAATCTTCTGACCTGAGAACTACAACAAAAATAGTAGCTAAATGGAATGGATGTCTTGTTCTGGTTAAAATCATTGTGGGAAGTTAGTTGAATCAAGAGGCATTCAGCCATGGCATTATAAACATTATTTTGGTTAGCTAGCGGGCTAACGTTAGCATAACTAGCTAGCAACTTCTGAACAAATGATGTTTTTGCTTTTATCTAAAGAAATACCTGAGAATGTGTTTATGGTTGAACTTTCTGTAAGTTTTCCTTCAAAATTGTTGCTCAAAGCTCCGCGCATAGTGCACCACGATAGAGACAAACAGCGCTACTGAGATCGAGGGGTTTTCTCATTTGGGCAAAAGACCATACTCCGTCCTCTCTCCTCCATGACCCGGAAACAGATAAGTGGTCAAGTGGTTGAGGATTGTGTCAATTAATTAGTAGGCAAACGGAAGAGTGTCCTCCCCTCTTCCATAGCCACCTTTCATCGAGGATACTCATGTGTATCCTACCGCGGAAGAGTTTTGTTATTGTCAGAGGAGAAAAACATGCACATGTTTAAAAACAATATGCTACTTATTGTTTTATCTATAAAATGTCTTGCACAACTATCTTAATTTGTTTTGATCACTTTACACACTTATTTTGAGATCCACCCCTGTAAACGTCATTTGCCTAATGACACGCGAGTGGAGAAGGACCGTCTCATTTCAAGCAAGTGCATTTCCATCCACGTTCACTCTCCTCGCTGACTCTCCTCGATTAACTTTGACCTTTTTCAAAAGGAGGTTAGAGAAAGGAGGAGAGAGGGCGCAAGAGGTGAGAAAATCTGCACACGGCACGGGCTCAGAGTGTGTTGTGTGTTGCGCCTAAAAGGGTCTGTGCGGAAACACGTGCGCTTAAAAGGGTCCATGCGGTGGAGAAATGGAGATGCGATTAATGGCTCAAAAGTTATTACGCCGTTCAAAATGTCACGCTTTAACACGTTATTAATGCGTTAATTTTGTCAGCCCTACTTTTTTGTCTTGAGAAAACAAACACCATGGCTCTATGTATTACCACTTTAATGAGCTTCAATGAGCAATTAATTGCATTGGGTAGAATTTGGCGAGGTACACTAATATCTTATTATCAGAGTGGGACTTGTGCAATAGTTCAAGCCATGCACAAGTTCTCACCAGTGGCGGCTCCTGAAAAAATTCTCAGGAGGGGCAATTTTTCTGATGATTTAGGTGACCTACACACGTGCATGAGTCCGTGCACGCGATTCCAGATATCTTTACCTCTGAATAAACTGCCTTTATTATACCATATCCACCCTGTCCAAAGTCTCTACTTGGTCTCAGTTCTCCAGTAAACTTGTGATTATCAACAGTACACAACGGTAACAAACAATTGGGGGAACTCACGGGGCAGATAGTAACCACTTAAAAAGGAAGCGATTCCCAAACCTTCCATAACAAAGCCATCACCTACAGAGAGATGAACTTGGAGAAGAGTCCCCTAAGTAAGCTTGTCCTGGGCCTCTGTTCACAAACACAAACAGACCCCACACAGCCCCAGGAAACAACAACAACAACAACACAATTAGACCCAACCAAATCATGAGAAAACAAAAAGAGAATTACTTGACACATTGGAAAGAACAAACAAAAAAACAGAGCAAACTAGAATGCTATTTGGCCCTAAACAGAGAGTACACAGTGGCAGAATACCTGACCACTGTGACTGACCCAAACTTAATGAAAGCTTTGACTATGTACAGACTCAGTGACCATAGCCTTGCTATTGAGAAAGGCCGCCGTAGGCAGACCTGGCTCTCAAGAGAAGACAGGCTATGTGCACACTGCCCACAAAATGAGGTGGAAACTGAGCTGCACTTCCTAACCTCCTGCCAAATGTATGACCATATTAGAGACACATATTTCCCTCAGATTACGGCGATCCACAAAGAATTCGAAAACAAACCCAATTTTGATAAACTCCCTTATCTACTGGGTGAAAAACCACAGTGTGCCATCACAGCTGCAAGATTTGTGACCTGTTGCCACAAGAAAAGGGCAACCAGTGAAGAACAAACACCATTGTAAATACAACCCATATTTATGTTTATTTATTTTCCCATTTGTACTTTAACTATTTGCACATTGTAACAACACTGTATATATACATAATATGACATTTGAAATGTCTTTATTCTTTTGAAACTTCTGAGTGTAATGTTTACTGTTAATATTTATTGTTTATTTCACTTTTGTTTACTATCTACTTCCCTTGCTTTGGCAATGTTAACACACGTTTCCCATGCCAATAAAGCCCTTAAATTGAATTGAATTGATAGTAAGGTCGCAATGACACAGAAAGCAGTTCAATGTCGGGGTACAGAGTCGCTCTCTTACCAGGATCACGGTCCGCTCTGACCAGGGTGAAGGTGGCCGGCTCCACTTCTCTGTCCGGGACTCATCCAGCCAAGTCTCCCAGCTGTATTGGGATTCAGCTGCCAGCAGCGTTTTCATTATTTAGTCCGTTCGTAGCGGGTATGTACACGATCAACAAGATCAGTCCAAAACCAACCACTGGAAATCCATGGTTGGCAGAATGTTTGTAAACTAAGTCTACAAATTAAAAACATAAAATAACGCCGCACTGCAGGTCGCAACAGAGACGCTTCTAGCCGCCATTGTCTTAGTTACGTTCAACGTTACGTCACGTATGACGAAACGCGTAAGTGCAAGCCCACAGACACCCATAGAGAATGTATTGAAAGCTTTGAAATGTGAAAAAAATAGATTTTACATGACAGGCTATGAGAGACTTCTGGGCGATTTTCAACTTGACTGAAATCGCCCCAAAAACGGGCGGGGCCATTTGAAGCACGACTTTAGCCTGATTTGACATTTAGTGGCTGGCAGATCAGACGTGAACACTGATAACTGCTGTTGCCGTGATATAATTGATTAGAAAAAAAATCCCTTCCTTTTCCCGTTTGGCAGTGCGTCGCCCATATCGCCCTATTGAACAAGCCGTCCCTGGTTCTCACCATTTCATCCATAAACTTTATGGAGCTATAGGTTCATTTAGAAATGGGACAAAGATCGATTCACATAAAACTGATATGATCTGTTTCAATGTCATCTACATCATGTTATTAAATCCAATCAGTGGAGGCTGGTGGGGGACGGGCTGATTGGATGACGGGCTGATTGTAATGGCTGGAATGGAATTAATGGCAAGGTATAAGAGCGTCTGCTACATTACTAAAATGTCAAATGTAAAACACATCATATGGAAACCACGTTTGACTCCATTCCTTTGATTCCATTCCAGACATTACAATGAGCCCATCCTCCTATAGCTCCTCCCACTAGCTTCCACTAAATCCAATGATGTGCCGGACATGACAATAAATTCCCCCTCCCTCACCTCTAACCCAGGGGTCATTGTACATGATGACCTTTACACAGTGATCCATACAATCCCATGTCTAATACGAGAGAGGTGTTACCTCTGACACGGTTTCGTTTAGGACCAGTCCTATGCTTGGTCATCTTACCCTACATTCGTTGGCTAGGTTGATCCATACAGTTCCATTTCAAAGATCCATAATTTACATAAAGTAAACACTCTCATACCCTTAGGTGTATGACTACTGGCTGGAGGACATGTACTTGAATAACAGAATGGCATTGCCTGTCAACTCCAGCTCTGTTATGGTCTTCCCCAAGCAGAACTTCGGGGCTCCCATTGACTCCCTCAGGTAAGGGATTCTACATGCTGACAGTATTGAAAAATCGAAGTGACTACGGATACGGACTTTCTGTATCCAAATTTGCGCAGGCTGAAAATACAGATATTTCTGCGTATGTGCAGGAGTGCCCACTCCACTGCCTACATAGCTGCTGTGCTGTCTGCTTCGCTGCCACTCCCCCCTCCTTGATTGCCTTTGTCTGGTCACTGGTGTAGCCTAGAAACTTAATGTTGTACACAAAACTGTTCAAACTATTCCATTCCCTCAAAAAGCTTTTAAGCATAAGCACAATTTCCTACTAACTTCATGTTATACACAAAACTGTTCAAACTATTGCATTCCATGCCTCAGTAAGCATAAGCGCAATTTAATGTTATTTGTTCAGTAGGGGAGTAGGGTATATGCAGCTATTTAAATGCTTTACACAAAATACATTATCGACATATTCATACAAACTTTGTTGTCAGTATTGCAAACATAAATACGACACAAACAGGCAGTCTAGCGATTTCAGGTTCTTAGCTGCTGAGTTACATGCAGCGATTTACTTACGCAATAATATCAGAATATATGGCATAACTATAGCACCAGGCGATGCAAAACGAACTCACCCATTATCAGACTTTTTACTGTTCCGGACACACGCCTGCCTTCCTACACTCATAGGAGCAAAGGTGCCTGGAAGAACATTTTGGGTTGCCACACCAGTGGAACCTTTCCAGTTCAAAAAGTTTCCTTGAGGAACCCCTCTGAAAAGTGTATTTGAGGAACCCCTGTGTAAAGGTTGAAACCGGAACCTTTTTGTGATGGGAGGGGTTTAATTTGGAACCTTTTTAATAATATATTGTGGCAGTGGCAGCCTATCAGATTGGAGGCATGGCTTATTGGAGGCGTGGCTGTCAGATAGTTCTTTTTGGCCACCCGTTAGAGTAAATTTCATTCCTGTTCATCATGTTAAGTTTGTAAACTGTAAATATAAACCTACCTTGAATATATATATGCATATTACATATTCTTGTATAATATTAACATTGCTGATTACATATGGTAATAAAGTGGTAACTATTCTAACTTTGAGATTTGTATAGGCTCTTGAGGAACTCACACACTGCTGTTAAACCTCATTAAAGCTACAAAAGTGTCAGTGTTCAACCTTAACACGTGATGACAATACAACAGAACACATGAACAGGAATTACATTTACTCTAACAGGTAGCCATTTTTTTACATCTTAAAGCCACGCCCATACTAAGCCACGCCTCCACTCCAGGGTTCTTCCAGGAACCCATTGCTAGATTGAACCATTAAAGGTTCCTCCAAGAACCCCTCAACTAACTGAAGGTGCAAATATGAACCAGATATGAACCAGGGGTTCCTTGAGGATCTCCAGGGTTCCTCGAGTCACCACTAACTCAAACAGATCAAGCAATATAAACATGTGCCCATTATAGCGCCACCGTGTCGTTGATCTGAAAGTGTTTGTATATGTTAAGTCGTCACAGTGTTTGGAACATGTGTACCAAGTTTCATGTTGGATTTGCAGTATATGCATTTATGTGCCAGGTCATGCCCATCTGAATGTTTATTGGTCAGTAGCGTGTTGTTTGAGATGCTAGCCTGGAAAATATTGCATTGAGAGAACTTGGTCCATAGATGCCACATATCAAGTTTCGTGCAGATCGGTTATTTGGTGCCAGAGGAGTAGCATTTTAAGTGTTTTTAACAAAATTCGAAATGGCGGAAAATTTTGGGACTCTACGTCACATGGGGTGAGGGGCGGGAGCTTTCAAAGTGTGTATTTTCAATCGCTTGTGATAGCGCCACCATCTGGTCAATTGGCATGGCATCGTATGAGAGGGTGTGGCCCTTGGCCCTTTACCATCATGCCACGTTGCATCCTCCTGGGCCTTTGTTGACAATTGATGTAATCCATTAATTACAACTTGTCTTTAGAAAGTTTCTTATCAAGATCGGGGGAAAATATCCCTGGACTGTCCATATTTGAAATGTGTATTAAATCAAATCAATCGTGATGAGTTAGGCCTATATGACCTATCTTTTTTATAAAATAGCACATATTTTGCCATTTAAGGTGTAATGTTTGAATGAAATATAGGCCTACTACTTTAAATTCATCGGTTTTTGATACTCTTGATAGGTTTATATTTTATTGGTGGCGGGAGTAGAGAACGTAGACACAGCTGTCTAGTATCTTAATCACTTGACATGGTAACATTTAGAGATCAACTGATCTGCTGGTTTATTCTTTGCAATCAAGTTTGTTTTAACACGCAGGTGCATGTAATCTCCCATTAGTAGCGTTTTAAGAAATCCAGCAGTAACCTGCAGGAGCGCGTTAAGTTCTGCCTGTTCTTTGCAATCGACCCATCAAGTTCTATACAAATGATAAATGATTATGAGCTAACAACTCAAGGATGGCTAGGAAAACATATGGCATTAACTAACACAGGAATATACTGTATCTTCTAATAAACAAATGGAAGTTCTCAACACCAAATAGATAAGTATAAATTAAAGAACTTACTTAATCAATAACGCATCCATGGAACAAATGTCAAGGTCACAGGACTATAAACTACATATAAAAAATTATCCAAACACACTAGCCAAAATATTTAAACTAGAATGTATACTCTCCTTCTAGTCGAAACTACCATATGCCAAGATGTTTGCACTTCGATGAACTTGAAGTGAAATGGTTTGAAAATTTACCTCAATCCATGGATGGAAGGTCTCGCTGTACTCCTAATTATCCCACAATTATTTACGGCAAATTGAGAAGATTGAAATACTGCTACTTTTTAATGAAACTTTTTTTGTCAGCATACTAGGCTAGGTAATGCTAAAGCAGCCAATTGGAGTCCATGAAAATACGATACCTAGTGTTAGGGTGAGTAGCTGACAGAAGTGTTGTGGAATTAAACGGGCTACTTTAGCATTAGCTATCTAGTATGAGGCAGTTTCATTATTTCAATATTCTCTTGCTGTAAATTGTTGTGGGATAATTAGGAGTACAGTGACACCTTCCATCCCTGAATTGATGTATGTTTTCAAAAACCTTAGCACTTCAAGTCAAAATATTTTATTTTGGCTATCTCTCTTGTCCATTAGGCCACCTTGATTGGAAGCAGGTGAGGTGTTTCTCAATACATTTTTCCTCATTTCCTATCATCCTCTCTCCTAGCCTCCTTTTCAAAATGCATTGGAGGAGGGACGAGAGGAGGGACCTTTGACCTTTTCTTCCAATATGGTTGAGAAGGAGGCGAAGCGATAGGATGCAAGGAATCACGAAAATATGAATTGAGATAAGAATCAAGGTGTGGTCTAAGGCACTGCATCGCTGTGCTAGCTGTGCCACTAGAGATCCTGGTTCTAATCCAGGCTCTGTCGTAGCCGGCCGCGACCGGGAGACCCATGGGGCGGCACACAATTGGCCCAGCGTCGTCCAGGGTAGGGGAGGGAATGGCTGGCAGGGATGTAGCTCAGTTGGTAGAGCATGGCGTTTGCAACGCCAGGGTTGTGGGTTCGATTCCCACGGGGGTCCAATATGAAAAAATAAAAATAATGTATGCACTCACTAACTGTAAGTCGCTCTGGATAAGAGCGTCTGCTAAATGACTAAAATGTAAATGTAAAATGTGTATTGGGGAAAGAAGGCCCACCCCTGTAAGAAACTGGAAGGGGTGGCTGGTCATTGGTGGAAATCTGTGTGTGAAGATTGTGTGAAGTGAATTTTCATGAAGTATAGTAATCCTTTCAAATACAGGTCTACTTAAAGGACAACCAAGTAACGAGCTGAGATTAGGAGCACACTCTTAAAGGGAGTACTCCTAATCTCAGTTTGTTACCTGTAAAAAAGACACCTGTCCACAGAAGCAATCATCAATCAGATTCCAAACTCTCCACCATGGCCAAGACCAAATAGCTATCCAAGGATGTCAGGGACAAGATTGGCTGGAATGGGCTACAAGACCATCGCCAAGCAGCTTGGTGAGAAGGTGACAACAGTTGGTGCGATTATTCGCAAATGGAAGAAACACAAAATAACTGTCAATCTCCCTCGGCCTGGGGCTCCATGCAAGATCTCACCTCATGGAGTTGCAATGATCATGAGAACGGTGAGGAATCAGCCCAGAACTACACGGGAGGATCTTGTCAATGATCTCAAGGCAGCTGGGACCATAGTCACCAAGAAAACAATTGGTAACACACTACGCCGTGAAGGACTGAAATCCTGCAACGCCCGAAAGGTCCCCCTGCTCAAGAAAGCACATATACAGTGGGGAGAACAAGTATTTGATACACTGCCGATTTTGCAGGTTTTCCTACTTACAAAGCATGTAGAGGTCTGTAATTTTTTATCATAGGTACACTTCAACTGTGAGAGACTGAATCTAAAACAAAAATCCAGAAAATCACATTATATGATTTTTAAGTAATTAATTTGCATTTTATTGCATGACGTAAGTATTTGATCACCTACCAACCAGTAAGAATTCCGGCTCTCACAGACCTGTTAGTTTTTCTTTAAGAAGCCCTCCTGTTCTCCACTCATTATCTGTATTAACTGCACCTGTTTGAACTCGTTACCTGTATAAAAGACACCTGTCCACACACTCAATCAAACAGACTCCAACCTCTCCAAAATGGCCAAGACCAGAGAGCTGTGTAAGGACATCAGGGATACAATTGTAGACCTGCACAAGGCTGGGATGGGCTACAGGACAATAGGCAAGCAGCTTGGTGAGAAGGCAACAACTGTTGGCGCAATTATTAGAAAATGGAAGAAGTTCAAGATGACGGTCAATCACCCTCGGTCTGGGGCTCCATGCAAGATCTCACCTCGTGGGGCATCAATGATCATGAGGAAGGTGAGGGATCAGCCCAGAACTACACGGCAGGACCTGATCAATGACCTGAAGAGAGCTGGGACCTTAGTCTCAAAGAAAACCATTAGTAACACACTACGCCGTCATGGATTAAAATCCTGCAGCGCACGCAAGGTCCCCCTGCTCAAGCCAGCGCATGTCCAGGCCCGTCTGAAGTTTGTCAATGACCATCTGGATGATCCAGAGGAGGAATGGGAGAAGGTCATGTGGTCTGATGAGACAAAAATAGAGCTTTTTGGTCTAAACTCCACTCGCCGTGTTTGGAGGAAGAAGAAGGATGAGTACAACCCCAAGAACACCATCCCAACCAAGAAGCATGGAGGTGGAAACATCATTCTTTGGGCATGCTTTTCTGCAAAGAGGACAGGACAACTGCACTGTATTGAGGGGAGGATGGATGGGGCCATGTATCGCGAGATCTTGGCCAACAACCTCCTTCCCTCAGTAAGAGCATTGAAGATGGGTCGTGCCTGGGTCTTCCACCATGACAACGACCCGAAATACACAGCCAGGGCAACTAAGGAGTGGCTCCGTAAGAAGCATCTCAAGGTCCTGGAGTGGCCTAGCCAGTCTCCAGACCTGAACCCAATAGAAAATCTTTGGAGGGAGCTGAATGTCCGTATTGCCCAGCGACAGCCCCAAAACCTGAAGGATCTGGAGAAGGTCTGTATGGAGGAGTGGGCCAAAATCCCTGCTGCAGTGTGTCCAAACCTGGTCAAGACCTACAGGAAACTTATGATCTCTGTAATTGCAAACAAAGGTTTCTGTACCAAATATTAAGTTCTGCTTTTATGATGTATCAAATACTTATGTCATGCAATAAAATGCATATGAATTACTTAAAAATCATACAATGTGATTTTCTGGATTTTGGTTTTAGATTCAGTCTCTCACAGTTGAAATGTACCTATGATAAAAAAAATTACAGACCTCTACATGCTTTGTAAGTAGGAAAACCTGCAAAATCGGCAGTGTATAAAATACTTGTTCTCCCCACTGTACATGCCCGTCTGAAGTTTGCCAATGAACATCTGAATGATTCAGAGTAGAATTGGGTGAAAGTGTTGTGGTCAGATGAGACCAAAATGGAGCTCTTTGGCATCAACTCAACTCGCCGTGTATGGAGGAGGAGGAATGCTGCCTATGACCCCAAGAACACCATCCCCACCGTCAAACATGGAGGTGGAAACATTATGCTTTGGGGGTGTTTTTCTGCTAAGGGGACAGGACAACTTCACCGCATAAAAGGGACGATGGACAGGGCCATGTACCGTCAAATCTTGGGTGAGAACCTCCTTCCCTCAGTCAGGGCATTGAAAATGGGTCGTGGATGGGTATTCCAGCATGACAATGACCCAAAACACACGGCCAAGGCAACAAAGGATTGGCTCAAGAAGAAGCACATTAAGGTCCTGGAGTGGCCTAGCCAGTCTCCAGACCTTAATCCCATAGAAAATCTGTGGAGGGAGCTGAAGGTTCCAGTCGCCAAACGTCAGCCTCGAAACCTTAATGACTTGGAGAAGATCTGCAAAGACAAGTGGGACAAAATCCCTCCTGAGATGTATGCAAACCTGGTGGCCAACTACAAGAAACGTCTGACCTCTGTGATTGCCAACAGGGGTTTTGCCACCAAGTAGTAAGTCATGTTTTGCAGAGGGGTCAAATACTTATTTCCCTCATTAAAATGCAAATCAATTTATAACATTTTTGACATGCGTTTTTCTGGATTTTTGTTGTTGTTATTCTGTCTCTCACTGTTCAAATAAACCTACCATTAAAATAATAGACTGATCATTTCTTTGTCAGTGGGCAAACGTACAAAATCAGCAGGGGATCAAATACTTTTTTCCCTCACTGTAAGCTGATAGCCAGGCAAGCAAGCAAAGTCATTGGAATCAGTGTGGAGGACCTGACAAGCATCTACCAAAATAGATGCGTGCAAAACTAAACAAAATCTTAGACTGATCCAACTAAGGCCAGAACAAAACGACACAGACAATCCATCCTGCCCCCCCAATGGCAGCAGCTACTCTTCCTGGGGTCCAGCAAAATTAAGGCAATTATACATTTTTTAAAAACATTACAATACATTCATAACAAATTTCACAACATATGTGTGCCCTCAGGCCTCTACTCTACTACCACATATCTATAACACAAAATCCATGTGTACGTGTGTATAGTGTGTATGTTATCGTGTGTTTGTATGTATGTGTCTATGTTTGTGTTGCTTCACAGTCCCCGCTGTTCCATAAGGTGTATTTTACTGCTGGCATGAGTTACTTGATGTGGAATAGAGTTCCATGTAGTCATGGCTCTATGTAGTAATGTGGGCCTCCCATAGTCTGTTCTGGACTTGGGGACTGTGAAGAGACCTCTGGTGGCATGTCTTGTGGGGTACACATGGGTGTCCGAGCTGTATGCCAGTAGTTCAAACAGACAGCTTGGTGCATTCAACATGTCAATACCTCTCACAAATACAAGTAGTGTTGAAGTCAATCTCTCCTCCACTTTCAGCCAGGAGAGAGTGACATGCATATTATTCATGTTAGCGCTCTGTGTACATCCAAGGGCCAGCCGTGCTGCCCTGTTCTGAGCCAATTGCAAGATTTAGTTGAGGTTTAGGGTTTAGTGAAAGATTTGTCCCAAATACAATGCTTTTAGTTTTGAGATATTTAGGACTAACTTATTCCTTGCCCCCCATTCTGAAACTAACTGCAGCTCTTTGTTAAGTGTTGCTGTCATTTCAGTCGCTGTTGTAGCTGACCTGTATAGTGTTGAGTCATCCGCATACAAAGACACACTGGCTTTACTCAAAGCCAGTGGCATGTCGTTAGTAAAGATTGAAAAAAGTAAGGGGCCTAGATAGCTGCCCTGGGGAATACCTGATTCTACCCAGATTTTGTTGGAGGCTTCCATTAAAGAACACACTCTGTGTTCTGTTAGACAGGTAACTCTTTATCCACAATATAGCATGGGGTGTAAAGACATAACACACACATTTTTCCAGCAACAGACTTTGATCGATAATGTCAAAAGTTGTGCTGAAGTCTAACAAAACAGCCCCCACAATCTTTTTATCATCAATTTCGCTCAGCCAATCATCAGTCATTTGTGTAAGTGCTGTGCTTGTTGAATGTTCTTCCCTACAAGAGTGCTGAAAGTCTGTTGTCAATGTGTTTACTGTAAAATAGCATTTTATCTGGTCAAACACCATTTTTTCCAATAGTTTACTAAGGGTTGGTAACAGGCTGATTGGTCGGCTATTTGAGCCAGTTAAAGGGGCTTTACTATTCTTAGGTAGGGGAATAACTTTTGCTTCCCTCCAGGCCTGAGGGCACACACTTTCTAGTTGGCTTAAATTGAAGATATGGCAAATATGATTGGCCATATCGTCCGCTATTATCCTCAGTAATTTTCCATCCAAGTTGCCAGACCCCGGTGGCTTGTCATTGTTGATAGACAACAATAATTTTTCACCTCTTCCACACTCACTTTACGGAATTCAAAATTACAATGTTTGTCTTTCATAATTTGGTCAGATATATTTGGATGTGTAGTGTCAGCGTTTGTTGCTGGCATGTCATGCCTAAGTTTGCTAATCTTGCCAATTAAAAAATAATTCAAGTAGTTGGCAATATCAGTGGGTTTTGTGATGAATGAGCCATCTGATTAAACCAAAATTCCATTTTAGGTGCTCCAAAGCTTTTAACTCTCATTCTTTATGTCATTTATCTTTGTTTCATAGTGTAGTTTCTTCTTATTTTTATTCAGTTTAGTCACATGATTTCTCAATTTGCAGTACATTTGCCAATCGGTTGTACGGCCAGACCTATTTGCCATTTATTTTGCCTCATCCCTCTCAACCATACACTTTTTCAATTTCTCATCAATCCACAGGGATTTAACAGTTTTTACAGTCATTTTCTTCATGGGTGTATGCTTATTAGTAACTGGGATAAGCAATTTCATATATGTGTCAAGTGCAGCGTCTGGTTGCTCCTCATTACACACCACAGACCAACAAATATTTTTCACATCAACAACATAGGAATCACTACAAAACTTATCGTATGACCTATTATACACAATATTAGGCCCAGCCTTTGGAACTTTGGTTTTCCTAGATATGGCTACTATATTGTGATGACTACAAACAAATTTCTGCAGCAATAGTAAAGATATGATCAATACATGTTGATGATTTCATTCCTGTGCTGTTTGTAACTACCATGGTAGGTTGATTGATAACCTGAACCAGGTTGCAGGCACTAGTTACAGTTTGAAGCTTTCTCTTGAGTGGGCAGCTTGATGAAAGTCAATCAATATTTAAATCAACCATAAAGTATACCTCTCTATTGATATTACATACTGTTAGCACTTGGTGGTCTATAGTAGCCTCCCACCAGAATGGGCTTTAGGTGAGGCAGAATGGGCTTGAGTAACGGATTGAGGAAGCAGCTGTACGGTGAATCCCAAACCAGCCCCTCGCCCTGTACCAACTCCCTCGAAGGGCCCTCCGCTGCCATGTGTTGCTGACGAAACTCAGAGGGAGACTTCCAGAAAGTGGTGAGGGGATCAATAAACTCATCAACTTCGGACACATCTGCTAAATGACTGAAATGTACATGTAAATAATATAACGTGGGGACTAATTTGGATGGGACTAATTTGGGATTCAGCCAGAGAGTTCAGGTGGAGACTTCCCCTTAGACGTAATACTTCTTGGTTAGGCCTTCCTGGTTTAATGCTGCGTTCATTACATCTCATACATTGTTTAATACCAGCATACAAAATCCACTTGAATGCCCCTGCAACTGGTAATTACTAGTGGGGAACTGTATCATGGTGAACTATGATGTCACATGCTAAGGAATTAACAGCATTTTCTAGAATTAAATGCAACAAAACAATATTTATGAAAAACTATCTATTAATATGTTTTTGTTTGCAAGCATGATAGCTGTACTTTTAGTTTATGGCTTGTTTGCCATTAGCCAATTGGTGTTCTCAACGAGTCCAAGCACGTGAACACACACAACTCGTAGCTCCCAGTTTACAAGTAGTATTTCCAAGTTTCCCACTTGTTATGAATGCAGCATTATTCCCAGGGACTCTCCTAGTTGGGAGTGTCTGAGACAGTCACGTGATGCTGAATATCAGATCCCAGGATGCCGGTTTCACCACTGTCCATGGTGCTGAAATCTTAAATCACCACTATTTGCTCCCAGTGGGGAGTGGCTGACTGGCTGCACCTCAGACGGTAGCTGTCAACGGTCCTGTGGTGCTGAACATCAGATTTAGGGTATTCAGATTTTGCCACTGTCCATGGTGCTTAAACTTCCACACACCCCCATGTTAAAAAACCTAGTCTGTTGTTACAAACTCCCAGTTCTACATAAAACATCACTATATGTTAATATGACCACATTAATGAATTGGCTTAACATGCTGCATTCTTTATTTTTTTTAGTCAATATTAATTGATTAATATATAGAAAGTTGTATTCTGATTTCATAAATTGTTAGAAATTGTTACAAACTCTCAGTTTCTATAAAGCATTAAGATTTGTTAACCCCCTGCTGTCGATTCACTCACCCGTGCGTCACACGGTGACGTCATTTCGAGTATTGAATAGCTCTCTGTGTGTTTATGCTAGAGACTCTTTCCGCCTATATAAAGTTTTTGCCTATTCCATAACATGGGACTTGTGAAAGCGGTCTTTTTCTACACGAGAGGATACGGACAAGAAAATAGTCACGAAATAGTATGTAAAACCCGAATCGTTTGAGCTACAAACTAATAAGTCACCAGTCACCACCATCGAAAGATGACTCTCACG
Organism: Coregonus clupeaformis; assembly: GCF_020615455.1. Classification (NCBI taxonomy): domain Eukaryota; kingdom Metazoa; phylum Chordata; class Actinopteri; order Salmoniformes; family Salmonidae; genus Coregonus; species Coregonus clupeaformis. The sequence goes on from NC_059192.1 coordinate 23,869,103, forward strand.
AACACGAAGGTGTCGGTTGTTTTGCTCTACGACACACACAAGCTTCAGGGGAGTCGTCTGAAGGTAAAAATGGCACAACGTGCAAAGGGTGGGTTTTCTTATACACTGAATAAAAATATAAATGCAACATGCAAAGTGCTGGTCCCATGTTTCATTAGCTGAAATAAAAGATCCCAGAAATGTTGCATACTCACAAAAAGCTTATTTCTCTCAAATGTTGTGCACAAATTTGTTTACATCCCTGTTAGAGAGCATTTCTCCTTTGCCAAATTAATCCATCCACCTGACAGGTGTGGCATATCAAGAGGCTGATTAAACAGCATGATCATTACACAGGTGCACCTTGTGCTGGAGACAATAAAAGGCCAATCTAAAATGTGCAGTTTTGTCACACCACACAATGTCACAGATGTCTCAAGTGTTGAGGGAGTGGCAATTGGCATGCTGACTGCAGGAATGTCCACCAAAGCTGTTGCCAGATAATTTAATGTTAATTTCTCTACCATAAGCCACCTCCAACGTTGATTTAGAGAATTTGGCAGTACGTCCAACCGGCCTCACAACCGCAGACCACATGTATGGCGTCACGTGGGCGAGCAGTTTGCTGATGTCAATGTTATGAACAGAGTGGCCATGGTGGCGGTGGGGTTATGGTATGGGCAGGCATAAGCTATGGACAGCGAACACAATTGCATTATATCGATGGCAATTTGAAAGTACAGAGATACCGTGGCAAGATCCTGATGCCCATTGTCGTGCCATTCATCTGCCTCATGTTTCAGCATGATAATGCACAGCCCCATGTCGCAAGGATCTGTACAAAATTCCTGGAAGCTGAAAATGTCCCAGTTCTTCCATGGCCTGCATACTCACCTAATATCCAGCAACTTCGCACAGTCATTGAAGAGGAGTGAGACAGCATTCCACAGGCCACAATCAACAGCCTGATTAACTCTATGCGAAGGAGATGTGTCGCGCTGCATGAGTTAAATGGTGGTCACACCAGATACTGACTGGTTTTCTGATCCCTGCCCATACCTTTTTTTTTGTATCTTTGACCAACCAATGTCACACCCTGATCTGTTTCACCTGTCTTTGTGATCGTCTCCACCCCCCTCCAGTTGTTGCCCATCTTCCCCATTCTCTGTTTGTCTGTTGCCAGTTCGTTTTGTTTCGTCAAGCCTACCAGCATTTTTCCTCTTGCTCCTGTCTTTCTCAAGTTCCTGTTTTCTAGTTTTCCTGGTTTTGACCATTCTGCCTGCCCTGACCCTGAGCCTGCGTGCCATTCTGTACCTTGTCACACCATCCTGGATTATTGACCTCAGCCTACCCTGACCCTGAGACTGCCTGCCGTTCTGTACCTTTTGGACTCTGATCTGGATTACTGATCTCTGCCTGCCCTTGACCTGTCGTTTGCCTGCCCCCTGTTTTTGTAATACACTTTTGTTACTTCAACACTGTCTGCATCTGGGTCTTCTCCTGAAACATGATAGTACGAACTGGCAGACTCGGAACAGCTCTGTAACACCATCTCGTCCCAAGGAACCACCATTGGAAGGCACGAGGAGTTGCTTCATGGTCTCATGGAAGGGTTCCAGACCTTGGCCGAACGCCGTGACCGAGCGTTTAACACATTGCTGGGACAATGCCGCGGGGTGTCTGTTAGGCAGCCTACCACAACGGTACCTCCCAGCCCCTCAGTAACCCGGCTGTTAGCAGCACGGCCTCCCCAGCCACCCCGGCTTCCCGAGAACCCCGCTTACCTCCCCCGGAACGCTTCGCTGGAGAGTCAGGAACCTGTCGGGCATTTCTCGCTCAGTGTTCGCTCATCATCGAGCTGCAGCCCTCCTCCTTTCCCTCGGGCCGCTCTAAGAAGCGTACCTCATCACTCTGATGTCCGGGAGGGCTCTCGCATGGGCTATGGCAGTTTGGGAACAACAGTCAGCCGTATGCTTCAGTGTGGAGGAGTTCGTGAAGGAGGTAAAGAAGGTTTTCGATGCTCCATTGTCCGGGAGAAAGGCTGCCCGGAATTTACTCCAGCTTCGGCAAGAATCACGCAGTGTGGCAGACTATGCAGTGGATTTCCGCACGCTGGCAGCTGAGTGTGCCTGGAACCCGGAAGCGCTATTCGACACGTTCCTGCATGGAGTATCGGAGGAAGTAAAGGGCGAGCTTGCAGCCTGGGAACTACCGATGATCTCGACTCGCTCATCGCCTTGACCATTCGGATCAATGGGCAACTACGGGAATGAAGGAAGGAGAGGAAGTCCGGTTCCACCTCGCCTCCGAAAAAAATAAATGTTTCTGAGAGAACCCGAGGCTACCCGAGTTCCCCCGAGAGCCTCCAAAGTCTGCCGATTCACCTCTTCCCGAGACAATGCACTTGGCAGAGCTAGGCTGTCTCCAGCCGAATGGCAATATAGGCTTGACATGAGGAGTTGCCTGTATTGTGGGACTACTGGTCATTTTGTGTCCACCTGTCCACTAAAAGACCAGGCTCAACGGTAGGAATCGACTCCTCTGGTGGACCATACGTATAACTTTTCCTCTCCCCTTACTCGCACCCCCTTTCATGCCATCTTGCTGTGGGGGAACCAGTGGAAATCTCTCCGGGTACTCATCAACTCCGGGGCCGATGAGAGCTTTATGGACTCTACCCTGGCATCCGAGCTTGGCATTCCCATGGACGTTAGAGCATTGGACGGGCGCTCTATAGGCCGGGTCACCCACAATACCACCCCCATCAACCTACGAGTATCAGGGAACCACAACAAGACGATCCAATTCCTGCTAATTAAGTCTCCTCAGGTTCCCGTGGTCTTGGCTCCAGTGACACAACCCCATTGACTGGTATACTGGTGCCATCATGGGATGGAGCCTGTTCTTCCTCGCTCATTGCCTGAAGTCATCGCAGCCTGCCCCAGGACGTCTTCCTGGAGGCTCAGAAGTTGCCTCGGACCTCTCTGCCATTCCCGCGGAATACCAGGACCTCCGGGAGTTTTTCAGTAAGACCCGGGCCACTTCGCTCCCACTGCACCGACCCTATGACTGCGGAATCGACCTTCTCCCAGGTACCACTCCGCCCCGGGGACGACTGTACTCGCTGTCGGGTCCAGAGACCAAGGCTATGGAGACCTACATTGAGGACTCCCTAGCTGCCGGGTTCATTATTCTTTCTGCCTCCCACGCCAGTTCATCAACTACTGGGGCCTCAACGACATCACGGTGAAGAACCGCTACCCACTACCACTCATCTCCTCGGCCTTCGAGCCACTCCAGGGGGCCAACGTGTTCTCCAAGCTTGACTTACGGAACACCTACCACCTGGTGCAGATACGGGAGGGGGATGAGTGGAAGACTGCCTTCACCACAGCCAGCGGTCACTACGAGTATCTGATCATGCCATTTGGCCTTACCAATGCTCCAGCTGTGTTCCAGGCCCTGGTTAATGATGTTCTCCGTGACATGTTGAAGCGGTTTGTCTTAGTCTACCTCGATGACATCCTCGTCTTCTCTAGCTCCGCCCAAGAACACGTGCTCCATGTCTGACAGGTCCTCCAATGCCTCCTGGAGAACCAGCTTTTTGTGAAAGTGGAGAAATGCGAATTCCATCGCTCCACCATCCCCTTCCTGTGCTACATCATTGCTGCAGGGAGTGTACAGATGGATCCCGGGAAGGTGAGAGCAGTGGTGGATTGGCCCCAGCCTACGTCCAGAGTGCAGCTGCAACATTTCCTGGGATTCGCAAACTTTTATCATCGCTTTATCCGGGGTTACAGCATCCTGGCTTCCCCACTGTCTCCACTCACCTCTCCCAAGGTTCCATTCACATGGTCCCCAGCTGCTGACCGGGCCTTCCGGGACCTCAAACACCATTTCACCACTGCTCCCATCCCGCCAGTTTGTGGTGGAGGCCGATGCTTCGGATGTCAGAGTGGGGGCAGTCCTGTCCCAGCGTTCGGCCCTGGATCTCAAGTTACATCCCTGCGCCTTCTTCTCCCATTGCCTCAACATCACGGAGAGGAATTATGATGTGGGGAATCATGAGCTTCTCGCGGTGAAGATGGCGTAGGAGGAGTGTAAGCACTGGCTGGAGGAGGCAGAACATCTGTTCATTGTGTGGACAGACCACAAGAACTTGGAATATCTCCGCACCGCCAAGTGTCTCAATTCCAGGTAAGCTAGGTGGGCCCTGCTTTTCACCCGGTTCAACTTCTCCCTCTCATACCGACCGGAATCCAAGAATGTCAAGCCAGATGTGCTATCCAGGCTCTGTCGTAGCCGGCCGCGACCGGGAGACCCATGGGGCGGCGCACAATTGGTCCAGCGTCGTCCAGGGTATGGGAGGGAATGGCCGGCAGGGATATAGCTCAGTTGGTAGAGCATGGTGTTTACAACGCCAGGGTTGTGGGTTCGATTCCCACGGGGGGCCAGTATGAAAAAAATAAAAAATAAAATAATGTATGCACTCACTAACTGTAAGTCGCTCTGGATAAGAGCGTCTGCTAAATGACTAAAATGTAAATGTCTATCACGCCATTATAGCCCTGCGGCTACACCCCCAGAATCCTTACCACCTCGTGCTTGGCGACGGCACTCAGTTGGGGAATAGGAAGCAGGTCCGAGAGGTGCAGCGTTCCCAGCGAGTCTTCCGGATCCATGGACTCCCAGTTGACATGATCTCCGACCTGGATCCTCAGTTCTCGTCCCGGTTCTGGAAGACGTTCTGCACACTCATTGGGTCGTCGGCCAACCTGTCCACCGGTTTCCACCCTCAGTCCAACGGCCAGTCGGAGCGAGCCAACCAAGACCTGGAGACGACTCTGCGCTGCCTGGTCTCCGCCAACCCCACCACCTGGAGCCAGCAGCTAGTGTGGGTCAAATACGCCCGCAACACCCTTCCCTGCTCTGCCACGGGTCTTTCGCCCTTTGAGTGTTCCCTGGGTTATCAGCCCCCACTCTTCCTGGGTACTGTCACACCCTGATCTGTTTCACCTGTCTTTGTGATTGTCTCCACCCCCCTCCATGTGTCTCCCATCTTCCCCATTATCCACAGTGTTTGTCTGTTGCCAGTTCGTTTTGTTTCGTCAACCCTACCAGCGGTTTTCCCCTTGCTCCTGTCTTTCTCAAGTTCCTGTTTTCTAGTTTTCCCGTTTTGACAATTCTGCCTGCCCTGACCCTGAGCCTGCCTACCGTCTGTACCTTGTCACACCACCCTGGATTATTGACCACTGCCTGCCCTGACCCTGAGACTGCCTTCCGTTCTGTACCTTTTGGACTCTGATCAGGATCACTGACCTCTGCCTGCTCTTGACCTGTCATTTGCCTGCCCCCTGTTTTTGTAATAAACGTTTCTTACTTCAAAACTGTCTGCATCTGGGTCTTCTCCTGAAACGTGACAACCAATGCATATCTATATTCCCAGTCATGTGAAATCCATAGATTAGGGCCTAATGCATTTATTTCAATTGACTGATTTCCTTATTTACATTTACATTTTAGTCATTTAGCAGATGCTCTTATTTAGTATCTGAACTGTAACTCAGTAACATCTTTGAAATTGTTGCATGTTGCGTTTATATTTTTGTTCAGTATACTTAACAACTGTATTCCTTATGATTAAATGTTTGACTGTCTGTTTTGCCATTTACAAATGTGTTATTCAATGTGCTTCTATAGGCTATAGCAGTAAATGACAAATTCACTGTTTCATATATAAATAAGTATATATATATTTTTAGACCTAACATTCTATATCAAATGCAAAATTATACATTTTATGACCATCTTAAAACAATTCCATATGTGAGCTTAGTAGATATTGCGATCGGAGGGCTTAGACCTACCACCCTACCTTAAATTACTGTAATTATGTATTCTGTCATGCCTAATCTGCATATTATGTACCGAATTTGCATAATACCACATTTTAATTTGATACATTTTACTTTTATTTGAATCATCTCTGTGTTCTACATCAGCCCTGGAAATGTCATAACAATATGACCACCCTATCTTGAGATATTGGACATAATGTGTTGAATTAAAGAAATCAGACAGGTGATTTGGTGGCATTATTAACAAGGGATTATCATTGACTTGTCTGTGACCTTTTTTTTCTTTTCCGATAACTTGAAAATAAGATCTCAGCCTTGGTAAGTCCTATCCTCATGAAATGAAGTGTTCTGTGTTCCTGAGAAGCTATAACATGGAATACAAAGTATAACACCAGAACCAAGGTTTCATTTTGGCCCCTAACACCCTACCATATGGAAAATAACTGGAGTCGTTCGGTACAGGTATGATATGATGCTTACTGGACTGTGTCACTCTTCGGAAGTAGCACAGCAGATTCTTCAGTTTCTCCGTTTTCCTCGACGAAGAGCCTTCAAATAATTTTTAACAACCATAAGCCCTGCGTTATACAACAATTATAAATTATTTCTACTTTTTTTTCTACTTATTTGTGACCAGGTTTTTATTAAATGTTTCTGTAAACAAATTAGGTCATTAAAACATTACAATAATTGTTCATACATCCTATAGTCACTTGGATGGCACATTGGCTCCCCCATGTTTTGACATGTGCGTGAGTGAAGTCAAGCTTTCAATCTAAGATGATTTCTCCCCCTCCTTCTTTCTCCCCCTCCCTCCCTCCATCTCTCTACTTTTTATTTTTCACGCTAAGCCCTCATCTGAACAATGCCGACAGGCCCCCTGTCTCAACTCCAATAAAAGCACACAAAGACCACAGGCAGTGGGAAAAAGAAAGAAGAGCGAGAGGGAGAGTGCGAGGGGGGCATTGCTAATAGCTAATCACAGACCTGCATTCACCCTCCCTCCACCTTACACCACAAAGGGAGGAGAAAAAACAGGGGGAACAAATGAAATGCCAAAAGGAAAGCCGCTATTTTTGCCAATCTGGATTTCTGTCTGTTCTGATTTGGCCATTAATAAATACAGCTTAACTTGCAATTGATCAGGCCTACTTCCACAGTAATCCAACAATGGCTAAAGTGTTGCTTTGTCTAATCAGTACTCTGTGAGTAACTATCATGACAGTTATCAATTCAAATCACGTGTTGCTGGGGTAAGAAATTGTCTTCAGTCCCATTTAATTTGTTACAGCAAATAGAACTTCAAGTCTAAGTCTTTTGACTGCTTACTCATTCCTGGTTCATTAAACCCCACTGATTGGCTGACTGCTTCATTAGGTGATTGGGTTGGGAGGGAGACAGCTTCCCTGTGCACACTCTCGATCCTAAAACTGAGTAAAAACACATCCATCCCACCATCCTTCACTCCACAGAGGACAAATCTTGACAGTTGTGCCAAAACAGCAATCAGCAGATTGCCTTACTGCGCTGCCTCTCCCCGCCTAACCCGGGCCCAAGACAATGCTACTGTAGGCAATAAGCAAAGTGACAAACACTCACTCAATTAGAGGAGAAGAAGAGGGGGATGGAGCAGAAGGGTAGAGCCAGTTCCATCTGAATCGATGCTAACATTATTACACAGGCCTCCCCACTTAGACTGTCACCGATAGCTAGCTGATGTGGAGGGAGACACTGAAGGAGATGCTAGCTATGCACTGCTACTTCCAGACAGAGAATAAGACGACCGAAAATATGTTTGGCAAAGTGGGCTTACGGTTAAGATAAGGCATGGCATTTTGACTAGATCAGAGGGCACAGACAGATCTATATAACAGGTTCTGCCCTTTCCAAAATCAATGTGTCATCTTACATTTTAGTCTTTAAGCAGATCTCTTGTGTAGAGGCACTTGCAGAGAGTCTAGACACTCCTGGGTCCTTAGTTTGGTGTATTTGGAGCAAGTATATGATAAAAAAAACCTGGGCTTCTAAACCCTGGTAAAAGCGGAGTTTGTAGGTATAGGAGAATGTCCAGTGTATTTTGGAGGGGGGCTAACAGCCCATGTGTGTCTGCAGAGCTAGTAACAAATGCCGAATCAACGCTGGAAATTCAGTTACTTGCTATAATCATCCCCGTCCAAATTGTGTTAGTGTGTTTTGTCCAAATATTCTGGTAGCCAATGTGATCGGGTGTGTGTTAAACAGTGTCTTACTAACGCCGTACAGCAGGGGTAATGAGGGAAAATCAAATCAAATCTACTATGATGGAGAAATCTTTAATTAGATAGAACACATGTTTTGTCTGCTTGATGGAGATAGATTCTAGAAGACAATGGTGAATCTAATGGCAACGAGAGTCAGAAGAGATTTAGAAACCTGAAAAACAACTTCACTGCCAATTATTCCAAAGCCATCCTGGCAAAAATGTACCAACCCTATCCTTAACCGCACCCCTAACCTTATGTCTAACCCTGTCCTTAAATTATGATCTAAAAGTTTGTTCAAAAAGGTTTCATGATATAGTACATTTTCACTTTGGAGCTTGGACATATAGGGAACTTTCTTATCAGGATCTCCATATCTGTGTCCCAATTGGCATCCTATTTCCTATGGGCCTTTGTCACAGATCCCCCCAGAACTGCTGCTCATTCTACGTCACCGGTCTTCTAGGCGTTGGGTGGAGAAATAAAAACTCCTAATACGTATTCCCGCGCCTGTCTTCTAAATATTATACAACATGACAGAATAATCGCCCAGCAAAATGGAGACAGCGGGAAAGGCTGAGCTGGCGACCATCGTAGAGACAGTCCAGCATCACAAGGCCTGTCTCTCCAGACTCTGCAGCGCCATGGACAGCGTGCTGGCAACCATCCTGCATTTGGAGAGGAATGTGCAGTCCCTCCAGTCTCCAACACCGGTTCTGGCACCAGCCCCCACACCACCACTACCTGCCTCCGTCTGAGCCGGTCCGCGGAATACCCCTGTCCCTCCTGGAGCGCATCGATGGTGCGGCAGCGAGATAAAAGGGATTCCTTCTGCAATGCGACCTGTACCTCGCTCGCTATGCCGAGGCTGTCTCCGGGAGAGACAGGGTTGCCACAGTCATCTCGACACTGACCGGAAGGGCCCTGGACTGGGGTGCTGCGGTCTGGGAAACGGGTGGACCCGAGGTCGAGTCCTATTAGTGCTTCACCCCCCTCTTCTGCTCGATGTTTGATCATCCTGTGGAGGGATCTAGGACCGCCTCGGAGTTCACCGTGGAGTTCCAGACCATCGCGGCCTCCACCGGAAGGAACAAGTTGGCTCTGGTCACCGTTTTCCCTGACCTGCCCTCTATCCACTAATAGGCGAGGAGGTGACAAGCTAGGGAATTCCCTTGCTTTAACCCAGGTAGGATGCAAGATCTCCTCTCCTTTTCTGTCAAGTCAACCAGTGTATTTTTCCATAAATTTCCCTGAATACACTAGCCCCTCACTCCCGTTAGCTCTGATTGATTCCGGAGCTGCCGGGAATCTTTTAGATAGCGCACTGGCCACTGCATTATGTATTCCTTTGGTTCCCCTACAGTCACCCATTCCTGTTCGAGCCCTGGATAATCGTCCAATAGGGACGGGGCTTGTACATCACATCACTTTTCCAGTTTCTCTGCTGACCTATGACAATCATTTGAAACAGATCACCTTTTTGATTATAGACACTATCACGCACCCCATTGTTCTAGGTCTCCCCTGGTTGAGTTGGCATTCCTGGTGTGGACGGACCACTGCAACCTGGAGTACATCAGGGCAGCAAAGAGGCTAAACCCGAGACAGGCCAGGTGGGCTCTATTCTTCGCCAGGTTCAAATACTCGCTTTCCTATAGGCCAGGCTCGAAGAATGTGAAGGCGGACGCCCTGTCTCGTCTCTATGATGCAGAGGAGAGGCAGTTTGAGGAGACTCCCATCATCCCTCCATTCCGTATCATCGCGCCAGTGGTGTGGGACGTGGACGCCGACATACGGCAGGCCCTGCGTACGGAACCTGCACCTGCACAGTGCCCGGAGAACACCGCCTACATGCCCACGGGTGTGCGGGACCACCTCCTTTCCTGGGCGCACACAGCGCCTATGTCAGGTCATCCTGGGATAGGCCGTACCATTCCCTGCCTGACTGAGAAGTACTGGTGGCCCACCTTGGCTAGGGACGTCCGGGTTTTCGTCTCTTCCTGCTCCATCTGTGCCCAGTCAAAGACACCCAGACACCTCCCTTATGGAAAGCTCCTTCCCTTGCCGGTTCCACAACGACCCTGGTCTCACCTCTCGGTGGACTTTGTCACTGACCTTCCCCCCTCCCAGGGGAACACCACCGTTCTCGTCATTGTGGACCTGTTTTCCAAAGCTTGTCGCCTCCTTCCTCGGCCTTGGCTCCCGTCGGCCATGCAAACCGCGGAGGGTCATCCGGCACTACGGGATCCCAGAGGACATTGTGTCAGACCGTAGTCCTCAGTTCACCTCATGCGTATGGAAGCGCTCATGGAACGCCTGGGTACCCGCAAAACACAAGTCTCAACATCAACAGTGAAGAGGCGACTCCGGGATGCTGACCTTCTAGGCAGAGTTGCAAAGAAAAAGACATATCTCAGACTGCCCATCTTAATATTTTCTTTTTTTTGGCCAGATATGCCTTTTTCTTTGCAACTCTGCCTAAAAGGTTTGTTGCCCTGCTTGTTGAGTGTCCATCCCTATAAGCGTGCTGAAAGTCTGTTGTCAAGTGTGTTTACTGTAAAATAGCATTGTATCCGGTCAAACACCAGAAGTTTACAGAAGTTTACTAAGGGTTGGTAACAGGCTGATTGGTTGGCTATTTCAGCCAGTAAAGGGGGCTTTACATTCTTGGGTAGCGGAATGACTTTAGCTTCCCTCCAGACCTGAGGGCACACACTTTCTAGTAGGCTTAAATTGAAAATGTATAAATAGGAGTGGCAATATCGTCCGCAATTATCCTCAGTAATATTCCATCCAGATTGTCAGACCCCGGTGGCTTGTCATTGTTGATCGACAACAATTATTTTTTCACCTCTTCTAAACTGACTTTACGGAATTCAAAAGTACAGTTCTTGTCTTTCATAATTTGGTGAGATATACTTGGATGTGTAGTGTCAGCGTTTGTTGCTGGCATGCCATACCTACGTTTGGTTATATGGCCAATGAAGAAGTCATTAAAGTAGTTGGCAATATCAGTGGGTTTTGTGATGAATGAGCCATCTGATTCAATGAATGATGGAGCCGAGTTTGCCTTTTTCCCGAAAATGTCATTTAAGGTGGTCCAAAGCATTTTACTTTCATTCTTTATAACATTTATTTTTGTTTCATAGTATAATTTCTTTTTCTTTTTCTTTAGTTTAGTCACATGATGTCCTAATTTGCAGTACGTTTGCCAATCAGTTGGGCTGCCAGACTTATTTGCCATACCTTTTGCCTCATCCCTCTCAACCATACAATTTTGCAATTCCTCATCAATCCAAGGTGATTTTACAGTTTTTACAGTCATTTTCTTAATGGGTGCATGCTTATTAGTAACTGGAATAAGCAATTTCATAAATGTGTCAAGTGCAGCATCTGGTTACTCCTCATTACACACCACAGACCAGCAAATATTCTTTACATCATCAACATATGAATCAGTACAAAACTTATTGTATGACCTCTTATACACTATTTTAAGCCCAGCCTTTGGAACTTTGGTTTTCCTACATATGGCTACTATATTGTGATCACTGTTTTAAAGCAGTATCCAATATATACACTACCGTTCAAAAGTTTGGGGTCACTTAGAAATGTATTTTTTTTCGAAAGAAAAGCAATTTTTTGGTCCATTAAAATAACATCAATTGATCAGAAATACAGTGTAGACATTGTTAATGTTGTAAATGACTATTGTAGCTTGGAAACGGCTGATTTTTTAAATGTAATATCAATATAGGTGTACAGAGGCCCATTATCAGCAACCATCAGTCCTGTGTTCCAATGGCACGTTGTGTTTGCTAATCCAAGTTTATCATTTTAAAAGGCTAATTGGTTATTAGAAAACCCTTTTGCAATTATTGTTAGCACAGCTGAAAACTGTTGTGCTGATTAAAGAAGCAATAAAACTGGCCTTCTTGAGACTAGTTGAGTATCTGGAGCATCAGCAATTGTGGGTTCGATTACAGGCTCAAAATGGCCAGAAACAAATAACTTTCTTCTGAATCTCATCAGTCTACTCTTGTTCTGAGAAATGAAGGCTATTCTATGCGAGAAATTGCCAAGAAACTGAAGATCTCATACAACGCTGTGTACTACTCTCTTCACAGAACAGCGCAAACTGTCCCGGTGCACAACTGAGCAAGAGGTCAAATACATTAGTGTCTAGTTTGCGAAACAGATGCCTCACAGGTCCTCAACTGGCAGCTTCATTAAATAGTACCTGCAAAATAGCAGTCTCAACGTCAACAGTGAAGAGGCCACTCCGGGATGCTGACCTTCTAGGCAGAGTTGCAAAGAAAAAGGCTTTAAACAGGTGTTATACATGGGCTTTGCTACACAGAAAGCAGCAATTGACTACTCCATTGTCGACACTTCACTTCAAATCAGTAGACCTATATCAATATTTTTTATATAATACCATATAAGTATCATGAGCTTTTATAACCTTCAATCTGTTTTCTTTTATCATATTTTGGACCAGAATGAGGCTTTCTCTCCATTACCTATTGTTCCTCCAGAGAGGATTCAACATCTTGTTTTCAACATGTATCTGCAGATAATCACCAAAAAGCAGTAGTAGCCTAACAGTATGCAAATTAGGGAGCCAAATGGATGGCTCTCTCACCGATGCAATTCGGTTCCATTCACCTAAAATATCTGTTCACAAACAACCCATCACTATACTACACTGACGAGTCACTTTAGCGGTCACTGGCAAGTCTCGAATAGCCTACCCTGAGGCTAAGGCTGAGGACAGGAACAAGTACAAGAAGTCCCGCTACGACCTCCGCAGAGTCATCAAATGAGCAAAAGGCCAATATAGAAATGAGGTGGAATCATATTACACAGGCTCTGAATCCCACCGGATGTGGCAGGGACTACAATCCATTACAGATTGCAAAGAAAGACCCAGCTGTGATCTGCCCAATGATGCCTCTCTACCAGATTAAGTCAATGCATTTTATGCACGCTTCGACAATAACAACACCGTGCCATGCGTGAGGGCCCCCACCGACCCAAAGGACTGGGTGATCTTGCTCTCCGAGGCCAACGTTAGTAAGGTCTTTAATCAGGTCAACACTCGCAAGGCCGGACTATATTCCAGGGCCCATTCTCAGAGCATGCGCAGAACAGCTGGCAGGCATATTCACGATCATTTTCAACCTCTCCTTGTCCCAGTCTGTAATCCCCACGTCTTAAACTGACCACCCGCATTCCTGATCCCAAGAACTCGAAGGCTTCATGCCACAATGACTACCGGCTTGTAGCACTCACATCTATAGTCATGAAGTGCTTTGAATGGCTGGTTATGGCACACATCAACGCCAACATCCCAGGCACCCTAGACCCACTGCAATTCGCATACCGCCCCAACAGATCTATAGACAACGCAATCTCAGTTGCACTCCACACTGACCTCACACACCTAAATAAGATGAATACCTACAGTGCATTCAGAAAGTATTCATACCCCTTGACTTAATCCACATTTTGTTGTGTTACAGCCTGAATTCAAAATTGATTAAATATTTTTTTCTCTCACCAATCTACATACAATACCCCATAATGACAAAGTGAAAACATGTTTTTATTGAAAATGAAATTTCACACCCCTTTATTATGACAC